>NW_010965122.1:358477-364138 GCF_000463585.1 Tarenaya hassleriana
TTCCCTTTTTCTGCCTTGTTATTCTCGCTTATGTTGGTCCTTGCTTCGGAATCTAATTGTATGTTCATAGAGAAATCAAATATATGTATCATATACCATATATGGTGAAGTTTTTCTTGTGTTTTGATTAGAAACCCGAAACCCGAAAATGATCAAAGGTACCGTTTTTGGGGGGAAGAGGCGTTTCTATAGTCTCCTTGACGGCGGCGGCGGCTGAAGAAACTATGCCCTTCTCCATAGCATCTTCGGGGATGGATTGTCCGGTTTCTTCGGCATTTCTCTCAGGAACAACGATGGCGTTTGAGACCTTTTTCTCTGCAGCTTCTTTGTTCATCTTCTCCATTGTATCCTCTTCCGCGACAAAGGATGTTGTGATGCTCACGAGAGGAAATATCGTAATTCTTGAAGCTTGGTTGAATATGGCAATGGCCGCTCCCACTGCTGCAATCTCCACAGGCCCTGCACATATCAAATATATCGATCTTGGTTGGATTTCACTGCGTTTCTTGATTATATATGAAACATTGATTATATATCACATATATAAACGATGCACAACGTTTTTCTTTTCGTAAAAATATCTCAGCTTTCGGTCCGACGACCGACAATACAATGTAATGTTCATACCAATGTTTAACAAATACCGGATTAGTTCAACAAGATAGAACCCCGAATAAGTGAATACGAAAATCCAAAAGACCGAGAAACGTACCTAAACGACCAATAAAAGCAGTGTCGATGAGAGAAGCGATAGGGTCGGCGGCTAATGCCAACGCAGCAGGAAACGCAATGCTTAGAATCTCACGTCCAAGCGAATCCATCTTGAATACATTCCTGTAAATTATCACAATCACAATCACATTATGTATGTATGTATGTATGTATGTTTTACTATATATACACATATTCATTTATCTATATATATATATATATATGTACATGTTCGTATACTGCACGCACCTTGAATCTCTGAAGAAAACAAGAAATGGCACCGGAGAAAGGTAGCTCCGGGTCATAGCCACGTCAGCAATATTCGACATTTGGCTAACGAGATCAAGAATCAGAGAGAGAAGAGTTTCTTGAGTGAAGAATAGTGGGTTTACGTATATGTTTTGTTTGTGTGTGTGTGTGAACGTATGTATATATAGGGACAAGTAATGAATGATTCATTTCGCATGTGTTTACTTCCCCAGCTATTCCGTTCCCCCGGATGAACCTAAAACTTTGAATTCACGTACGGACGGTCCATTTATTTATAATATAATATATACACATACTGTATGTGTGTGTGTATACGTCATATACAAGCGTGACATATATGTATGGACAGGCATACAAAACAATGCATATAAAATAAATGATTAAAAAGAAAAAAAAAACATTTTTTGTTCATTGTTTTAATAAATCAGTAAAAATTATATTTTTAACATATACAACCAACTGGATTTGGACCATGCAATTTCGAATTGGATACGAGACAAATGAAAAAACGTGTTTCGTGATTTTAACCATAATAAATATATGATTATACAATAATTAAGAATGTGAATATAAAAAATATTATACATTTATTGTACTTCACTTTTAGAGACGGCGTCGATACATATAACGAAACCATTAAGGTACAACGCTAGATTAAATGTTTGATAATACTATATTAGATTTATTTTAATTATAAAAAATAAAGTATAACCAATTTCTCCCAAAAAAAGCAGCTAAATTGTTTATGAGATGCTAAAATTTTAGGGCCAAACCTTTATCTTCCTCTAAAGTTGCCTAAACGGCAAAGAAAATATTTCAAAGTGTTATTTAAAATATATTCATATTTATTTTCTTTTCAGATATTTGGATTAGGGAATCATGACGTATTCGACCTTTCGGTCACATACAAATCAGTCTCAAATATCATTTCCTAAATCGCTCATTAATATAAGAAATAAATCGGTTATAGTTATCGTTCTAAACTTGCAATTTTAATCACATAATATTGAAAATACATGAAAAATATTCGTCTTAAAATTACCATCTACTCAACTAAACTTTTTCTTTTTCTGTTTCACAAAACAATTTTAATATTATATATATATATATCGTCGAAGCTACACCAACTAAAACTTCTCTGTTTCATAGTTACGCAAGGGGGTTATTTATATTGGGGTCTAAAGTGATGTGTGAAAACCTAATACTCAACCAAGATTCGGGAGGTTACGGCTTAATGGGAATGATTTTTATTTTGAGTTTTTAGATTTTAGTTTTTAGTTTTGGATTTTTGGATTTTGAATTTTATAATCTTTGTAAATCCAAAAAATATAGGCTTTGAATGGTTAGAGTTTTTAGAATAAAAAAACAACAAAAAAAAAACTATCATTTAAGTTTTTATAAAATTACTTTTTCTAAAAAACTTGCAAATCCATTTTGGCAAAAAAATCAATAAAAAACCAAACTAAAATTTTTTGGGTTTACAAATATTATACAATCCACAAACAAAAAACCAAAAACCAAAATTAAAATCCAAAAACCCATAATAAAAGTTATCCACATTCAAAATCGTAGTTTTTGGTTTTATATTGATTTTTTAATCAAAATGTCTTTCCAAGTTTTTAACAAAAGTAATTTTACAAAAAATTTGAATGTTAATTTTTTAGATTTTTGGATTTTAAAAACTCGAAAAACTCCAGCGATTTAAGACCTACGTTCTTCCACGATATTTAAAAAATAAATAAATTCACATGAGTTTATCAAATACCATCTCTTGTTTTGCCAAAAAAAAATAATATCTCTTAAAATTTCCAAAAATAAATATAAAGAGATTTTTAAAATTTTATTGGGATTTATATTTTACTTATATTTGATATTGTAGAAAATTTTAAATATTAGGATTTTTTTTGGATGATCCGCAAATTCACCTAACCTTCGACCCAACTACATCTGTTGAAGGTCCAGAGGAAAAATCGGGTAAATTACCACCTTTCGACATCCGTATCCACAAAATTATGAAATTATAAATATTATTTTTCTGTCATTTGTGTAAACAAATAAAACATAATAAATTAAAGAGTTACAAATATAAAATATCTCCCATACTTATAGTTCTAATCAGTTTTTCAAGTATTTTTCCAGATTATACGGCTTAGAACAAGTATACTACTATATATACTTGACACGGACTTGTGTTTTTTTCCTAGTGCATATGTGCAATTGTGTTACGAAAACAATTGGGGCCTCGTCTTCCACGCAAGATTGCCGGCTTTTTTTCTGCGGTTGCCACATATACCACCTCATAATATATAATGATCAACGAACATGTATATTATATTTATCATTATCAATATGTGTGGTTATACATATAGGCAGCTTCGCCTCATAATCATCCCATAAGAAGGGTTGGGAGAAGGTTTTCATCACAAAAGTTTATTATAGGCAAACCTTATCTTATAGAATATTGTATAAGATTGTTGTTTTTAGAACTCAAATCCGTTATCTTTAGATTACAACTGCAACACTTTAATCGGTGCATCAAGGTTCTCCTTCCATATACATATATATATATATATATATAATGATGGATTTACTATATATTTACTTTGCTTTATAGACAAAAAATACATTGAAATATCATTATCATACGCCCAAACAAAAGGCATGAAAACTATTTTGGCATCTATTGGTAGGGTTTATATGTGTGTGTACATATATATATATATGTGTGTGTGTGTGTGTGTGTGCGTGTATAATTATATTGTGAAATATAAATGCGCATTCCCAAAAGAAAAAATAGTTAACATGAATATATGTGCATGGCGTATAAGGGAGAGTAAAGTTGATACTAAAAGAACTTAGAGATCTATGCAAGTTAAAGGAGTTATTGTAGGACATACAAAGAACTTGGGATTCCGAACTCATCGTAGATGTACTATTTCACCTTATTATAAACTCTCTGCTGCCAGGTGTCCTCTGTCTCTCTGCGTTTTGAGAGAGAGAGAGAGAGAGATCTAGAGAGAGAGAGAGAGATTTACATGTGTGAGGGATTACTTGGAGTTGGAGCCCTTTAATACAAGTTAGATTCTGTGTTCTCTCCAAATTTGCCTTTACGTAAAAATTGCAGATTCTATTTCATATTTTCTCTCTTCATGGATCGAAAAGGTTAAGATGCATAATCACTGAAATAAGCACTAAAAAACACATCAGAAACAACAAATGAACAACACAAAATTTGTGTGGCACAACACTAATATCAAGATATAACGTTTTATTATACAAAAAATATGAAATTATTGCAATATGAATAGTGATAACTCAATAAAATATATACTGTTGGTAATTTGCAGCGAAATTTTATTGATATTATTAAATATTTTCAAATCGTTACCGAACAAAATTGCAATGTAATGGCGAAATGAAATCAAACATTTAGTCACTATTAGAAAATAAAATCAGTCTGAACTGATTTTATTTGGTTTGACTCGGTTGAGAATATGTAGGTTATATAAATTATTTATATTTAAATTAAAATAAACAATTTTTTTTTTTGCTCATATCATCTTGAATTATCTCTGCAATCCTCGTAATCGCCTTATTTTACATCCTCTCTTTTGATATTCATATCTAATTCTACATTAGAGAAATGCGAAAATTTCATCCACCGCGTAGGTAGAGTTTTTATATTAAATATTACTTTTAATTTACAAATATTAGCAACGATGTCACCTCTCGATGCTACACCCAATCGCTAGAGTGAAGGGGGCCGCCTAAGTGTGCATGATGAGCTACCCACGTGGAGACGAAGATTATCAAATAATTATCTTTAAATATTTATTTTATTTTGAACTTTTATAAAGTAAATATTTTAAAAAAAAATCAAAATTCGACATTAGTCTTCCGTGTTGTAACTGAGTTTGTCTCAGGAAACAAGATCAAGAATCAGAAAGAAAGTTCCTGAGAGGATACGTAGGGGTGTATGTATATATATGTCTTGTATGATCTCGCGCGTGTGTTTATATTTCCCCAGCTTGTCCATTACCCCAAATGAACCTCATAATTTGAATTCACGTACGGACAGTCCATTTAATTAATATATATATACATATATATACATATTTAATGCATGTATATAAAGTCATACACGCGTGACATATATATGTGGACATGCATATAAAACAGTGCGTATAAAGCGGAACATGGGAGGTAGAACACTGTATGTATCTGTATGAGAGAAAAAAAAAAAGATTTATTTTATTTTATTTTATTTGTGAATTCGACGTACCAGGCCACGGAAAACGAAGTTCATTGGACATACATATTTTGCTACGAAAAACTGTCCCTATAGTTAAGGTGACGGTGAATCGGCCCGTAATTTGATCGTTGAGTTTATGATTTAATTTGGATTTTTATTGGATTTTTTTTAAGCTATATTTTTTTATTAAATAGAAGTTTAAAAAACTATATTATCTATATAAATTTACTGAATTATTAATAATAAAATGAAGCCATTGTCTTACGATTTGATAATAATCTCAAAACATTTCTATCAATTGAGATTCTATTAAGTTTGGGCTACTGATGTTGATCAACGACGAGTACGATGGCAAATGATGGGTCGAATTCTCCATTAATATTATTTTGAGTTAAAAAAAATAAAAAAGAAAATTTTTGATTTTATAT
>NW_010965122.1:364336-371157 GCF_000463585.1 Tarenaya hassleriana
TATATATATATATATATATATTGTTTTTATTTATTTCTCGAATGATTTTTTTTACAGAAGAGAGATGAGAGATTAAAAAAATAGATGGAAAAAGAGAAGAAAAAAAGAAAGTGGGGGAGGAAGAAGCCTAGAAAAATTGTAAACGGGACCTTTTATATTTTTTATTAATACTATATAAAATATATAAATAAAATTATATTGTTTATGGTGGGACGTGAGATCTCACTCAATTGTATGTATATCCGGTTCTTGTATATTTATACGTATATGTATGTATATATATATCTTTATATGTATAGGTATGTGTTTGTAGAAGTGTCAATCGGGTCGGTCTGGTCCGAACCTGCACTCAACCGAGGGTTTTGGACTCGGATTTGGATCGGTCCGATTTTTTGAGGTCTATATAATTAAACTCAAAACTCAATCATATAGATTTTTCGATTGGACCGGTCAACTCAAATTTCTTTGTAATTTTTTTTTATTAAGATTTTTTTAATCGACCTTTTGGATCAGTCCGAATCGGATTACGGGCTCGAAACCCGATTCGAACCCGATCTAAAAGTCTGATTTTTTTTTTCAGGCCAAAAAACTTAGTTCCAGAGCCACTCTTTTTTGGGCGGAGTCGGATCGCACTTTGAATCTCAGATCTAAATTGATACCCTAGTTTATATATATATATACGAACGAATTAGAAAAGTTTATCGATAGAGACAATATAAAAAATACTATAATTTAATAGATAAATTTTAATTTTTTATAGGGGCATTTAAGAATTTTTGTTAAAAATTCTCTATCAAATTTATAATTAAGTTAATTTTTTTAATAAAAATAGTGAAGGCATATGCCCCATAGTTTATAACATAGGTCCGTCCATGTGTATATATATATAATATATTTATGTGTATGTGTATACGTATACTTTATGTATATATATATATGTATGTGTTGTATGTATTTTTATGTATATGTGTATTTATTTTTGCTGATATGGAAAAATTTTGTTGACGTGGACAAGTTTTTTTTACTAGCCAGTAACATGGACTGAGGGGTCAAATTGATTAGTTCCCACGTCATTCTCTAGGTATACCACATTAGTTGCCACGAAATTCGGTCAATATAGTCAAAGCATTGAATTGGAATCAAATTTTGTAAAGTTATGTTTTTTTTTGTGTGGAATTTATACACAATTTTTTTTTTGATAATCCGGAAGTTCACCGGGCATTTGGCCTGACTACATCTCCCAGAGAACCAGAGAAATCCATATGAATGCCCCTCTCCACGCTTGGGTTTGAACCCAGGATGAGAGCTTACTTTGCATGTTCTCTCACCACTAGACCACCCAAGCTTGTATAATTTATAGACAAGTTGACGGTAAGATACGAGAAGTTTACAATTTTTGAGTTTTTATGAGATACTTGTACAAATTCAGTATTTATATTCCATATATAATTTTTATTTTTATTTTTGTCGAACTAAATAATTTAGGGATGAAATGTAACTTTTTTCGCTAAGTAATTTGCCAAATTACAAGGAATTTTTCTTTTTTTTTTATCGTAATCATTTATCACCGAATCCAAATATATAGCTTATAACGATTTTGATGAGAAATTTGGTGAACAAAGTTGCCGCAGTTGTTGTAGCAACTCCGAAAGAAATATCATTGTATTGATATAACCTATCAACGAGGGAAGTGACGTAGTTGTGGAGATCATAATCTTTACGAATATAAATAATTTGGAACAAAAGTGGTCTACGTAGGATTTCAATTTTCCAATGAGCATGCAACATGCATTATTCATTAGTTCCTCTCTTTATTTATTTCAATATTTTTCTCTCCTCCTCAGCTAATATGTCTCCTTCATATATATCAACCGGTTTAATATTTGATTTTCTATTTTTTTTTTCAGTTATGATATTTTAGTCTGTTTATATATCTTCAAGGTGGAATAGATTTTTTTTGTTAACCGGATATTGTAAACCAAGATCCAAACTAATTTCAGAGTTGGGAGCAAACCATATGATTTGAATTATATGTTTATTTTCCAAACTTAATGTTCGAATTTAGGGCCATTTAGGGCGGAAACAGAAGCTTTGATGACGTATCGGAGTATAGTCTGATATATATTCGGCTCCATACTAATATATATTTATTTAATTTAATATTTGTGATTCAATTCAATTTTGATTTGTTTGTTTCTTTATATCTCCTCGATGAAGATCTTGTGAAGATAGAATATATTAATCCAAATTATTGTAAGTTTATGTACACATGAATATTTCTCCTTAACATCAGTCCGTTTATTATGGATTCAATAGCTTATTTAAAAGTTCTAAATAGATTGAATTTTAATTAATTTGTAGGTTTGTTAATTTATATATCTTATGGAGACGCATCAGAGTATCGTCCGATTTATTGTCGGTTTAACGTCGAGATTAATATTTTTTGTTTAATTCGGATCATCTTTATCTATTGTATCTGTAATCAACGCATCTGATACCTTATCAATTCGCTTTATATAAGTTGTGATATGTTTATGATCCTTTTTATTTTAATAGAGACAAATAAAATATGTGTTTGCTCTTTCTCCATATGCTTTGTCAATTAGTTTTAAGTATTTTATTAAAATAAATAGATACCTTAGCGCTTTTATATGTGATTTTGGTCGTCTTTTATAAACATTCTTTAAACAAACATATGGTTACTGCGCATTTTAATTTCAAAAAGCCACTCGATAGAACCCCTATACTCGACAACATTGATAAAAAGTCGTTTATCTAATGGTAAAAAAACATGCAAAACACTCAAGTTTGGGTGATCTAGTGGGAGAGAACATGCAAAGCATACTCTCACCGTGGATTCAAACCCAAGCGTGGGGAGGAGCATTTACCTGGCCTTCCCCGATCTTCTGGGAGATATAGTCGGATCAAATGTCCGGTGAATTTCAGATTATGAAAAAAAAATATACAAAACATGATATCATCCTATGTTCGATTCCAGACATGAGTACGGAGGATGTCATAAGACAGTAATTCACATGGTCTTTCTTTCGAACTTTCAGAATATTTAGTCGAACGAAATGTACGATGAATTTTCGAATCATAAAAAAAAAAACTTTACTTTTTGAAGTGGCGATAATGCCTGTATCAAGACAAAAAAGAAAAACGCAGAGACTTTGTCTCAATGGCGGATCTTGATAAGTTTATTATCAATTGTTCTTATTTCTTGATAATGGTTGAACCCTTAAGGTGGAGGAGACGATTATTCTTATGTTACTTAGTGCTTCTACCACACGTTGAAAAGAGAAATTTCCTTAGTAATGTACAGCCAAAGAATGAAATTATAAATCGATATGGTTCTTTTCCTTAGCGGGAGCCAAGTGTATCGTCAATTATACATATACCATTTAATTAAAAAAATATATTAACATGGATAAATTAATTAAGATGGAAAAACCCACTTTCGTGTGGAAGCCACGAAGCCACAAATCAAATATTACTAAACAAATAAGAGAGGAACCACTTTCGCGTGGAGAACATGCACATTCCAGTTTCTTCTTTTTTTTTTTTTTTGTAATTGTAAATGTTATATATAGAAAATATAGTACATAGAGTTTAGTGGTTGTTACAATCCTGCTAGCTCAGATGATTAAAATGAGTGATTACATTTGTAGATCAAATAAAGAGAACCACATTTCCAACAATCTTGGTGTATGAGAGACAGTTTGTCGTTGAGCTTGTAACGCCATGAGTTTCAACCTTGTGTGTCGTAGTATTTCCTTGCGCATGGTCGTGACAGGCCTCGGAGTCCCACCGTGGACTCGTGTATTTCTCTCCTGCCATATGTGATATATAACCGAGTGAAAAAGTAGCATAAGCATAAGCGTGACTTGCTGGTTTTCATCACAATCCAACAACCAAGTTAGGTATGCTTCAAAAGATGGTAACATAGGGGCAGATATGTGAGAAGCCGCAAGTATGGCTCTCCAAAGGTCACAAAAGTAGGAGCAGCCAACGAAGAGATGATCTTGAGTCTCATCCTGCGTATTACAAAGCAAACAAACAGAGGGAACATTTAATCCCCAAGCGATCATTCGGTCACGAGTTGGCAACCGGTTTTTCACAACTAGCCAGACAAGGAATGCGTGCTTGGGAGTCGATCCTTGGAACCAAACAGCTTTGTGCCATGCCGTCGATGGTCCCCATGGATGAATCTGCCGCCAGGCTGTCCGTGTCGAGAACGACGGTGTGGTGTCTGAGACTTGAGTAGGCGACCAATAAAATCTATCAAGATCGGTGGAAGTGCTCGTAGAAGGCATAGTCATGATCTCCAAGTAGATTGCCTCTACTTCAGCGCTTCTCGCTGGTGGTAGTCTCCACCCCTCTGCAGTCCGGGCATCGGAAACAAGCGCGAGGCGAGAAATGCCGAGATGACGAGGCCCATGCTCTCCTAGAGAATCTATCAAAGGCCCCGATGGTAACCACGAGTCATACCAGAAACTGCAGCCATCGCCGTTGCCCAGTTGACAGCGCAAGAAACCTTTGGCAAGTTGGCGAAGCTTAAGTAGACGCCTCCATGCCCAGCTTCCTGAACCTTGCACCCGAAGCACCCAAAAAGGTTTCCCTCTAATCAGCTTTTCTTTCACCCACGCAACCCATAGAGAACCACTCTTAGTGAAGAGGTTCCAAATAAGTTTCAGGCATAAAACTTTATTCCAACTTGTAATCTTCCGCAAACTTAGTCCACCATGTGCCTTAGGTACACACACAGCAGTGGCGGATCCAGAAATTTTTTTCAACGGGGGCAACAAATATAAATATGATATAAAATATAAAAAACTAATAAAAATATATTATTAGAAAAATATTTTTCATTATATAGCTAAATTCTCCGATCTTTCATTTTTTTAAATCTATCCCTAACAACTTCATTTATAATTATCTCAAACATATTTTTTTCGATAAAACAAATTAGAAAATCACTCAAAGGCTGATCACCAATCCGATTACGCAAAGTTATTTTAACATGACTAAAAACTGTCATATAAATGAGCAATTTTGAATTTATTCCGTTAAATAGATCATTAAATTTTGGACACTGTAAATTTTTTTGAGAAATTTCTCAATAGATTTCTCTGTTAAATCAATTATGAGATTTGTATAAAAACAAATTTATTAATATGATAGATATTTAGAAATAAATGAATAAAAGATAAAAAAAATATTTAAAATAAAATCCAGAATACTTATATATTTTTGTTGGTTTTAGTTTTTTGGATTTGATTATTATTGGATTTTTATTTTTTTATTTGATAAAAGATTAAACAGAATTAATTTGGAGTTGGTAAAGAATATAAAAAATGAAGGAGAATGTGAAATTGGTAGAAAAAAAAATTGAAAAAAAAAAGATTTAGGGTTAAAAAAATGAGGGGGCACCACTTAATTTTTAGTGGGGGCATTGTTATAATTTAATTAAAACTATAAGTAATATTTTTTTTTTTTAAATGTGAATGGGGGCATGTGCCCCCACTTATGTGCAAGTAGATCCGCCCATGACACACAGCATCCCACGAAACTTTAGCACCTCTTGCCGATTCAGGGGAACCATTCCAAAGGAAAGCAGAACACATTTTCTCAATCTCTTTGGCGCATGCACTCGGGATGATGAAAACCGAGGCCCAAAAATTTACCACACTATAAATCACAGATTTAATAAGCTGAAGGCGTCCCGCAAAGGATAGGTGTCGTACTGTCCAAGAATTAAACCGGTTCCTTATCGTGTCTTTCAAAGCAGCATAATCTGAATCCTTAAGTTTAGAAGAAGATAGGGGAAGACCAAGGTACCTCACAGGTAAGCGTGCATGTGTAATACCAAATTCCTGGGCAACAGCTTCAGAAGCATTAGTATCATCGCCGTCCAAGAAAAGACAGGTTTTAGTACGGTTGAGCTTGAGTCCAGAAAATCGGTAAAAAACCTCAAATTGGCCCAAGATTGCACTGATAGACCTGGCGGAACTGTCTGAGAAAACAAGTATATCGTCGGCGAAGCAAAGGTGTGAGACAAGCGGTGAGCGAAAGCGTGGGGGAAGAGAGAACAAACCCGCCGTTGCCGCACGATCAAGGTGATGGGTCGCACTGGGACCTCGAGCACCGGTTCACAACCGGTCTCGGGTCTGGTCCGCGGGCTTGCGCAGCGGAATTGGCGTTCAAAACGATTTTGAACCGTCCACGGACCATGGTTTCGGTGAAGAACCTCTTGGAGAGTATAACTAACCTTTTGATTCCGAATCTGAAGGTTGGTTGAAGATCACAGCTAGGTGTTGAAGCAGCCAACACCCTCTTGAGCAGTCCACACCCTTGGGATGGTTTCCAACACTTGGAAACTTGCTTGCTAGAGCACTTAAGAGATCAAATCTCTCTTTTGGATTCAAGAACACTCCTCAACACTTGAGAGAGTTTTCCAGAAGTTTCTATGGCTCATCAGATGGCCTAGGACGGAATTATGATCGACCTACGCTTCCCCACCTGCTTCCCATTTGAGAAAAGGCAAGAAAAAGTCGAATTAATGATTCTGGAGCTTGGTCCGGGCGGACCAGAACTTGGTCCGCCGGACCGCACGTTAAAATGGCTCGGGTTGACTTTTGTCAACGTCTTGGTCCGGGGCTGACCAACTCTTGGTCAGCCGGACCAAGACTCATCAATGCCGACAGGACTGCTCTTCCGGACTGCTTGATCTGACCAGACTTGGTCCGGGGCTGACCAAACTTGGTCAGCTCCGGACCAACACACTGAAAACTCCTTTTCATGCTCGTTTCGGTCAAATC
>NW_010965122.1:372812-400376 GCF_000463585.1 Tarenaya hassleriana
ACCGCGATCCAGTGTGACTCTCCTGGATCCGACTGGTATCTGCTCGTAATGCTTAGCGCGTACGATACATCCGACCTAGTACATAACATGGCATACATGATAGATCCTATTGCCGAGTCCGCCGGACCAGCCGAGTCCGGACCTGCCAACCCTGAGTCCGCCTGTTGTCTGGTCCGCCAGACCAACATTTGGTCCGCCGGACCAGACTAGTCCGAACCATCAGTCCGAGTCCGAGCTGACCTTCCGGTCCGCCGGACCAACCCTGGTCAGCTCCGGACCGGACCTGATTTTCGGACTTGTCTCCAGATCACTTCGATCGTCTGGTCCGCCGGACCAACAGTTGGTCCGGTCCGGACCAGACTCAGATTTCCCGGAAAAATCCAATTTTTCCGTCCAATCTTTTTCCGTCTGTGTACATCCATCCCTTATGTGTGTGACCCTTTAGGCTCCTCCGAAGACGGCAGTAAACACGAGATCCAATCTCGCTTTACAAATCATAAGCGGTCTCTAGCAAGACATTATGATTACCCGCATCGGAAAGAGTTAGATGTGATCTAACCGAAAAGCCAGAGATAGCTCCAACGATGATCCTCTTTGTCTCACGATATCATAATCGAACTCATAGTTCGAATGCTTTGTCGTATCCCGAGTAGACTGTTAGAAATAGATGACATTCATCTATAGTGTGGCCACACATTTCCACAGTCTCACTCCTACGACGGGCCCAAGCGATATCTCTCTCTTTCGAGAGGGACAAAGTTCCATCTTGACTATCTACTATCCATTACATGATTCATAATGTACCCGAGCCCCGTCTTTATAGTCGTCCGGTTAAAGACGACGTTTGACGCAGTCAAAGTACATTACTCGTCATGATGGATACAATAGATATCTCAGGTCTGAGGATCTAAAGTGAACCATCAAGTGAGATTCAAGTCATGGATTATATCCAATAGACAATCTCACGCGAGTCATCCAGTCACTTGTTCCAAACAAGTACCCATGACCGTAATCCGTATCCAATACGTATGATCATCACTATGATCATCGATTACGCCTCATGTTAGTCTTAATTCATCATTGTTCCCACAATGACAAACGACTAAGGAATTTAGGATCGTTCGTAACGATCCAGGGATTATCATTATTTATCAAATATGCAAAATAAATAATGAATAAATAATGTATTCATCTAATAAATACATCGTATCATACATAGTTCTCATATCGTATGATCATCCTAGAGCATTACATCCTTCACAAGGAACCTGGCCATGACATCCATAACAAGAACAAACATGTAAGGAGAGATGGGATCACCTTGGCGTAACCCCCTTTTTCCTTTAAAAAACCCCGTCGTCTCTCCATTGAATGCTAGAGAGAAAGTAGTTGTGGTGATACATTCCTTGATCCAATTGATAAAACATGGTGGTACGTCCATAGCTCGTAGGATTTGTAGCACAAAATTCCATTGCACTGTGTCAAAAGCTTTCCTCAAATCCACTTTAAGAAGGGCGTGTTGAGGCCTACCCCGTCTTTTGAAGCCTGAGACAAGTTCAGTGGCGAGTAACACATTTTCTGAAATAGACCTTCCCGGAATAAAAGCTGTTTGATTCGGTAGAGTGGCTTTTGGCATGATCAGCTTCAGCTTCTTTGCCAACAGCCTTGATATGATTTTATATGTCGTATTGCAGCACGATATCGGTCTGAAGAGACTAAGCCTGTCAGCATTCTTGGTCTTCGGAATCAATGAAATCAATGTGGTATTCCATTCTTTTAGCAGTTTTCCTGAGATAAAAAACTCTCTAACAGCATTCACCATGTCAACACCAACAACATCCCAACATTGGGTGAAAAACTCGGCTGGGTAACCATCAGGACCGGGAGCCTTACTGTGCGGGAGACTGAAAAATTCTGCCTTAATCTCCTCCACCAAAGGGATAGAAGCCAGGGATTGTCGCAGCTCGTCAGAACATCGGTAAGGTAGCACGTCTTTGGCTACATCAATAGGCCAGAGCTGTAAGTTATCATCACAAGAGCCAAGAATGTTCCTGAAGTAATCCACCGCCATCGATTTCATAGTATCGGTGTTATATACACGTTCCCCTGCATCATTTACAAGAAAATGAATGCTGTTAGAAGCTTGTCTTGCCTTAGATACCCGGTGGAAAAATTTGGTATTATGATCTCCCTCCGTTAGCCAACGAATACGCGATTTTTGTCGTAGAAAAGATTCCTCTGCCACAGCCAAAACAGTCCAGGCAGAACGAAGATCAGCCTCTTGGTTCGCCAAAGCAGCCGATGGATTGTCAAGCAAAAGAGCTTGGACTTGATGAAGATCAGCCAAGGCGGATTTAACTCGGATCTCAAGATTGCTATAGCCTCGTCGAAATAGACTACGCAAATGGATTTTGAGGCGTTTCAGCTTCTGGGATACAAGGAACATGGCAGTGCCCATCGCGGAAATAGAGGTCCATTCCTCCCTAACAAGTGGCCCAAAGTCGGGGTGCTTCATGATGCACACAGGGAGTTTGAAACTGTTCTTCCTTCTCCTCGATCTCGTCAAAATCGCCGAGATAAGACACGGACAGTGATCCGAGGGAGCCGGGGAATCATACCGCGCATAAGAGTCAGGAAAGGAGAGCAGCCATTGCTCATTTGCAATAGCTCGGTCTAGTTTCCGAACTATCGGATGTGTAGCACTACTGTTCGTCCAAGTGTGATATCTTCCTCGACAGGGAATGTCAAAAAGTCCAGCCATATGGAGACATGATTGCAGTTCATACATACCAGCGGTAGGGATGAACGGAAACGTAGGAGAGGAGTGTTCCGAAGGCTGAAGGATCTGATTAAAATCACCCGTTAGTAGCCAAGGTCTAGTGGAGATAAGTGGATGAGCTGCTAATGTACCGATTTCGTCCCAGAGAGCTCGTCTTTCAGCCGGAGTGTTCCTTCCATATATAAAGGAGATAGTAGCGTATGCTTCTGTTGAAGCTGCATAACACCCACATGTAATCATTTGAGCTGAGGAAGAATAAATAATAACCGATAGTGAAGGATCCCATGCAACCAAAATTCTGCCTAAAGGCGTGGCTCCGAGGTTGTTTGAAAAAGACCATCCCGGAAATATAGACCGGGAGATACGTAGAGCATCCGCATCATCACGAATTCGGGTTTCAATGAGAGCCCCGATGTGTGCGTTTTGGGCGGAGATCCAAGTTTTAATGCTCCGCTGCTTGGAATTATCGTTAAGGCCTCTAACATTCCAACAAAAAATCTTCATAAGATGCTTTTTATTCGTCAAAAAGGCATGGGAACCATAATGGTCTAGCTGATCCTCCCCCTCCCCAGGCGTCCCCCCCTGGCCTCGGTGGGGTTCACTTGGGTTGAACTAACCACAATGGCTCGAGAGCGCAAAATTCTTTGAGCCTCGTCCACAAGCTTGTCCTCAGATTCAAAGATGAACTTCTGCGGAAGATGGAGGAGAGGGTTTGATATGGGTTGAAGGGTTTTAGGTTGATTTCCAGGGGTGGTATCGGTAATGGGGGGGGACTTTTGTGGGTCTGTGGAGTTGTGGGCTGAGGTTTGGACGATGAGGGTAGAATGTTTTGGGTAGGAGAAACAGGGCTGATGAGAGCCGGATTCGTGGATGGTCTACGATCAGGGATTTTAGTAGGGGTGTCAATAAAGTCCGAAGTCCGAAACCCGGCCCGAGCCCGCCCGAAAATAATAAGGACATGGGCCTAAAATATATAGACCCATTAAATTTCGGGCTTTCGGGCCTCGGGCTAAATGGGCCTCGGGCCTATTGGGCCGGGTCAGTCGGGCTTCGGGCCGGACTTGAGGCCCGTGACTTTTTCTTTGTTTTTTTCAAACCCTTTTTTTCTACCCAAAGCTTTGCCTAACTATTTTTAACCCTAATCTTCTTTTACCCTAATTTCCAACCTTTCTGAATTTCGTTGTCCTTTCTGCTTCTTTTCTTGCTTCTCCTATGCCATGGCGTTCTTCTGATGAATATCCGCACGGACAGATGCCTTTTCCTCTGTGATTTTCGCGTCACGTCTCTGGAAAGATCTTGTTACGGTTGACGTTGCCTTCTTCTCTTGCTTCTTTACATCGTCACTGTATCTCTAGCTTGGTCGTTTGTTTCTGGGTAGATTTTTTTTTCATACTTTTTTGTTTGCTTTTGGATTTGTGAATAATTTATTGATTTGATTTTCTATTATTTTGATTCAAATTTTTATTTGAGTTCCATCGATTCAGATTTGATAAACAAGTACATGTGTTTTTTATAAATAAGTGATATTGATATTAAATTTTTCTCTATCTACCACGTAAGTTTTTATTTTTACAAATATCAAATCAAATATATGTCATGTATGTTTGTTTACCTAACCATATGTCCACCACTCATTAATCAAATATATATGTCATTTTGTTTCGATGTTTTATGATGTAATCTAATTTAGGTATTTTTAAGAGCTTTTATTTTTAGATTATTCAATTTCTCTTGGATTTTCTAAAATTAATATCATCATAGAATATCTTTTTATATCATGTTTGTTATTTGTTTTTGTAAATTTATGTATCTTGTTCGTTGATATATATATATATATATATATATATTATTAATATGTGATAATTTTTTTTATCAGGTTTAATTTTGTAATTGCAATGGATGCTGACGCAATTGAGTATGAACATCAAGAATTGGAGTGTGACATCGATACAGGATTATCTCAATCTGGAGAAACCGAAACTCGAGTAAGTGATAGAAAACGGAAAAAAACTTCTACTGTTTGGAATCATATGACTCGAGTTGATAGTGAAAATGCCACTTGCAACTATTGTGGTAATAATTATGCGGCTTCTTCATCTCTCGGGACATCACATTTACTACGACATCTTAAGCAGTGCAAGCAAAAGCCCAAGTTTGGAAATGTGACTAATATGTTGATTGACTATGAGGGGAAGTTAAGGACAAAGAAGATAGATCAGAAAGTTTGGAGGGAAAAGCTTGCTAAGTTGATCATATGTCATGAGTTGCCATTTACTTTTGTTGAGTATGAGGCGTTCAAGGAATTGATATGGTACGCAAATCCAGAGATCAAGATGATATGTAGAAACACTGCTTCTAGCGATGTTATGAAGCTTTATGAGGATGAGAAAGTCAAGTTGAAGCTTCAATTGGCTAATGTTCGTAGTAGGATATGTTTAACGTCTGATCTTTGGACGTCTATCACACATGAGGGGTATATTTGTGTGACTGCACATTACGTTGATGAGAATTGGAAGTTGATGAGCAAGATACTATCGTTTTGTACATTGGCCCCTCCGCACACAGGAATGGAAATATCTAAGAAGATTTTTGGTTGCTTGAAAGATTGGGGAATAGAGAAAAAGATCTTTTCTCTCACGTTGGATAACGCTTCGGCCAACGATAGTATGCAAGACATCTTGAAACATCAACTTTCTTTGCAAAACAGTTTATTGTGCAAAGGTGAATTCTTTCATATTAGATGTAGTGCACATGTCTTGAATATTATAGTGCAAGAAGGTTTGAAGGTGATTGGTGATGCTCTAGACAAGATTAGAGAAAGTGTGAAATATGTTAGAGCATCAGAGGCAAGGATGAAAGCATTTGATGAATGTGTGGAACAAGTTGGTGGGAATGTTAAAGCTTCTTTGTGCATGGATGTGGCTACACGTTGGAATTCTACTCATATGATGCTTGTAAGTGCTCTCAATCACCGATACGCTTTTAGTAGCCTTGCGTTGATTGATAGAAATTATAAGTTTTGTCCAACAAATGAAGAGTGGGTCAGGGGAGAAAAAATACGTGACTTCTTGAAGCCGTTTGATGATATTACAACGATGATGTCTGGTTCAAAGTATCCGACTTCTAACTTATATTTCATGAAAGTTTGGAAGATTGAAATGCTTTTGAAAGAGTATGTTGCGGGTAAAGACGAGCTTCTTAGAAGCATGGCTGAAAGAATGAAGGTGAAATTCGATAAATATTGGGAAGAGTATAGTATTATTCTTGCTATAGGAACCGTTCTTGATCCACGGATGAAGTTGGAAGCGTTGAAATTCTTTTATGATCAACTTGACGAGGAAAGTAGCCAATCGAAGGTGGATAAAGTGAAAAGTAAGATGTATTCGATCTTTGAAGAATACAAGAAAAGATTTGGGGTATTGACTGCTAAGAATTCACCTATTTCACAAGATAGTAGTTCAAAGGAGAATAAACAAAGTTCTACTCAATTTGATGTAAGTTCTATTTCTCTTTTAAAATTTCTGGTTTTTATTTTGTTATTAAATTTTTTTTCAATTGTAACATTTTTAATTTTTTTACATGATTTAGGAGTTAAGTGGATGGAAAAACAAAGCTTCTTTGGACGATGGATTAAAGACGGGTTTGGATAAATATATAAGAGATCCTACTATAGATCTACATCGTTATAAAGATATGGATATCTTGGAGTTTTGGAAGGTCAATGAAGCACAATATGGTATTGCGTTGGCTTTTATGGCATCTGACATTCTCAGTATTCCTATCACTACCGTTGCTTCAGAGTCGTCCTTTAGCGCTGGTTCTCGTGTTTTAAATAAATATCGAAGTCGTCTTTTACCTACGAATGTCCAAGCTCTACTATGCACTCGTTATTGGTTATTTGGTTTTGAAGAATATGGTAAAAATCTATATTTTTTTACTTTTTTTTTATTTTAATTTTTATGTCTAAGTGATTGATTTATATTTATTTTTTTAATTGACATGTTGTGCAGATTCCGGAAGTGGTATTGATGGCACTCTACCTATTTCACTGCCATCTACGGTCGTCGTCTTGCCGGATGTGATACCAGAGAATTGATCATCATCGTTTAATGTTATTGATTTTAAAAATACTTTGGTTGGATGACATTTTGTTGTTATTGGTTTTAAGAATATTTTATTGAATGTTTTATATTATTATCATTATCATAAAAAATTATTTAATAAAAAACCCGAAGCCCGGCCCGAACCCGCCCGAAGCCCTGTAGGACCGGGCTCCGGGCCATCAATCATATACCCGAAAAATAAATGGGCGGGCCGGCCCGGCCCGAAAAAATTGAAGCCCGAATTAAACCCGGCCCGAACCCGGCCCGGCCCGCCCATTTTACATCCCTAGATTTTAGAGCTGGAAGGCACAGCTACCGGGGGAACCCCCTGATCAGTTATTGGGCCTTGAGTAGGGTTGACCAGCCTACTCGGAGGGGTAGCTTTCGGGGGTTTTAACGGACAATTCAACCCCTTATGACCAAAATGGTTGCAGGTTTCACATCGTGGAGGAAGCCAGGCGTAAAGAACCTCCACTACAGCAATGCTGCCGGCATCATCTTCCACTTCGATAGAATTCAGGAGAGTTGAACCCAATTGTACCTCAATTTTCACTCGAGCCTGCCCAATGGTTAAGGGATCCAACCGCATTTTCTCCGTATGTAAAGGCTCCCCAATTGCAGAAGCAATATAGCTGATCCCTCGAAGTGAGTACATCTCCGGGGGAATGTTTCGCAGAGCAACCCAGATTGGCGCCGATTCAAGGGTTATTTTACGAAAAGTTGACGTCGGTGTCCACTCCGATAAAGAAAACATAACATCTGCAGCTCTCCATATACCCACTTCAAGAACCCATTCTCGAGTAGGCAAGTCCGGGATGTAGAAGAGGCAAGAGGAATCTCCTATCCGCCTTACAGTGATCTTAGATTTTTTTCCCCATATAGGGTTCAAGGCTTGATAAACACGATAAGCAGATGGCGAGATGCCGTAGAATTGTCCAACGAGATATCCCGACCAGGCTTTAGAAGCTACCATAATCACAAAGCTCGGGATTCTTACCCTTGGTGTACCGTCAGGAGAGAAAGACGGGGAGGTGAGACGGGAGAGATTTCTCGAGCTCGACCGTAAGCGTTGTGCCCACGGAAATTGTGGCTTCGAAGCACTTGGGGGAGGAGCATTCGATTGGGCTGGAATGGCAGTCGAGAGTGGCTGAACCGGGGCAACCAAGAGCGGCTTGGCTGAGGTGCCCGAGTTCGGGGACCTACCTGAGCTCACTGGTAGTGGCGGAAAATCATCATCTGATAGCACCGGCGGTAGATTTTCCAGTTCAGGCAAGGCGACGGCCGATAATTCCGGAGGAAAGTGTTGTCGGACAGGGGATTTAGGTGAAACAGGGAGGTGAGATTCGGAGCTGAAGGTGGGGACCGGATCCTGAGTTGCCTCTGAGGAGTTGACACCATGAGTTTCGACAGCGGCTGCCGGCGAGTGAGAAGATTGACCAGATTTCGCGGGGGAGACGGACGATTTTGAGGCTGGAGATTTCGTTGCTTTGGGCTGTCTCTTCTTCGTCATCACCTAAGAATGTGATGGCCACAGAAGGGAGGCTGAAGTTTTTTGTCCGGCCAGCAATGGGCTGACCGGCGATTTGGCGATCTAGGGTTCACTTTTGGTAAAGGTAGAGAGATGGGAGAGAGTTTTCCTCTCTCTCTAAAAAAATTCCAATCAAGTGATATGGTTATTGATTACAGATAACCATAAAATGTTTCCATTCCAGTTTCCATCCACGCCATTCTCCAAAAACCATTTTAATATATCATTTTTTAATTAATTCTAAATTTAATTTTTTACGTGACTTTATATCCTGGAAGAAAAATGTAATAGTTAAATCTTATTCAACTATAACTTGTATCGTATTTATTATAATTAAAGAAAAAAAAAGTTGTGGGTTACGTGACTTCTTTGGTACCAAAGAGACCCGAGTTCTTAGAAGCTACAAAAATAAATAAATAAATTGTACTTATTATTCTTTGGTGATGGATTGGTGCTTGGTCTTTGTAAACTAATTTCGAAGGTGGCTGCTCTAACATTTTCAAAAGCTAACAAAATGATTTGACCTACTTATTTTTGTGAGAGGTTATGGATTAGATCCATATTTCTATTTGTTTATATAGTCGGAATCTTATGACTTTCAGTCCACACAGAGGTTGGTATCAACAAACTGAAACATAAACATTCACGATTTGGAGAGGCTAAGGCAAGCAACTAGAAGAGGAAGAAGAAGAAGAAGAAGAAAGACGGGAAAGAACAGAACACGCTGTATAATTCATCCAGCTCTTCACATAAGAATGTTGCTGCGAAAAACTCGATCAAAAGTGTCTCGAAAAAGAAATCCGAAAAGAGGGTCATTCCATTTATTCGATAATTGATGCATGAAGCCCGGAAAAGGCGCAATCATATCACAAGCGGAGAGAAGGAAATAATTCCCCGAAATTCTCGTTTAGGAACAGAGGATAAAACCTGAAAGAGACGCCCCCTCGATGATGCAGAGTGAATGTGATCAGAGGTCGCTGAAATTGACTGGTTCACGGAGGAGCCGCTCCATCTGCATGGCTCTTGTCTTAATGGACATGTCGAGCACCTTTTGGTTATACTCGACTATGAGCCCACCATAAATACTTGGATCAATCTGTAACAATTACCCACAAAACATGTTTAGACTCTCTTCCTTGCATTGAAAAAGAAAAAAAATCCAATTCAAGAATGTGAGGGTGTATACCTTTTGCTCGATGGTGACCTTCTTTCCTTGTCCAATTACTTCTTGGAGTGTCTCCTTCAATTCCTTCTCCTCTGCAGGAGGAAGAGGCTGTCATCCAAGCAAATTTAACAAATCAGCCTCCACTCCGACGAGGAAAATCGATCCAGAAACTAATCGACAAGCAAAGCAAATGCACATGCTAGTAATGATGCTTGAAAAGAAACATAAACTTACCATAACTGTGGTAACCAAAACTTTGACATCTCCCCTGTGTGCCTCTGTGAGCTCAAAAAATCTACCCACGATCTTCTCCATGTTCTTCAGCCGTGCAGACTCGGCCAACAAAGCTATTCAGTGAGCAAAAACCTTTTTTTAATAAAAAAATACAAATGCATCTACTAAACCGCGATATAATCACCAAATATGATCATAAAACAAGACAGATTTGATGGAACTTTAAGACCACGGAAGAGAGTTACATATCGGTATCCTACCAAGGAAGTTCCTAGTGATCTCGGAAAATTTAGCTTTCTCACAGATGTCGAAAATAGCTTTCACACGAGTATCCTTAGGAACCGTGATATCCTTTGTAAACTGTCCAAAGGTCGGGCTAGACTTTGTTGCCTCAACAACCGAACGAAGCTCTGACTCAACCTTGTCCAATACGTTAGATTTCACAGACGCGAGGTACAAACTTGTAGCCCATTTCCCTGCTTCACCAGTCATAACCACAGGAACCTGAACAAGCAAACCCCATCTACAATGTAAAAAACACCAGAACTAGAACTAGAAATCTCCATCCCGCCAGAAAAAAAGAAAAGCAAGTAATCAAAAAATTTCAATTATTCACAGATTCATTTGTAGTATAACCAACAATCCAAGCCGTGATCCAGTTTCTTGTTCATATATATATATATATATATATAGTGCAATAATCATCCCAAACACAAAGATCAGTGGATAAAAAACACACTTCGGGACATAGAATCTATGTCATAGATGAAAATGAGTAACATATGTGGAACAACTTTGGGAAAACTTAAATCTCGACAAGAAAAGCTATAGCCTCCATAACATGTACAAGAGATGACCAGTGCAAGCATCGATTACCTTAACATCACCGCCCTGTTGACCGGAAGCAGAGACAAAACCACTCGTCAACTGCGAGAAAGAATGAAAATGGAATATTTAACACTAAAAGAGAACTTCCTGAATCATCTGAGAAAAAACAACAGTAGCAGAAGAATCGCTGTTCTAAATTCCTAAAAGACTAAAAGGGCAAAAAAAAAAAACACGAAATCCCCAAAACATTTCCTGCAAAAAAAAAGCTGGGAAATACAATCAGTCCCCCTCCTGTTGTTCTACCTAACCAAACAGACGATCGAAATCAACCGATCTGAAGAAACGAGCGAAATGCATTCCAGCTTATAACACGTATGAATCCAGAGCGATAGATAACCCAGATTCTGTGCTTAAACCACAAAGAGAGGTAGAATCCGATTTCCGCCTTAGATTTTTTAAAAATCGATGTACCTGAGGGATGAGTGGCGATGCGCGGCGATAAGATCCAACGGAGGAGAGAGACTCTGATGCAGAGACCCTATTGAAGAGAGAGAACGTCGATCTGAGACGACCAGCCATCGCCATTTTTCTTCAAATACCGAGTAAATGAAAAAAAAAAACCCTAGAAATCCGAATATGGGGAAATTTCAGGGAGCTGTGCTTCTACGACGCAGAACGCCAGTAGCAAATAGCAAGCAACTGGTAAGAGCTGAGGCTGTGCAATTGGGCTTCAAAGAAAAATTGGTGACTTTATCGGGCCCATGAAAGTTTTTTGGGCTTGCAAATATCCATTGGCAAATTAAAAACAAATGTATATATACATAGAGGGAGAGAGAGTAAAGTGATGAGAAACGCATCGAAATTAATTTTAATTTTTTCTTTTTTTTATAACGAGAGAGAAAAGAGAAAAGATAGATCAGGCAAAAATATTCTGGGTGTTTCGAGATTTGGTTTGGATGTTGGGATTCTTGAGATCTCTATAGCGAATATAATTCATAAGAGATCGGTTCTCGTGTTTTGCACAGCGGATGTAAAACAAAAAATTTCTATAAAGCCCTAAAACCAAACATACATGATTTCGTAGAAACGTTAGAACGCTTACCTCAATCGATTCGGGACCTGTATTAATCGATATGTTCGTCTGATCACAAAGACAGGAAGATTACCTCGCCTTCTACACGTATCCACACGACGGAAAGGATTCCAACGATTGGAACTTGTCTGCTAGGACCGAAGAACTCGTTCTACTTTGCGCAAGAGTTTCCGAGATCTTCCTCTTCGTTTTTAGATCTCAAGAACCTCTGAAAAAGTCTAAAAGTTCGTCCAAAAACGATTAGAAGGCGTTACCAAAATGTTGGTTAACCCAAAACCCTAATTAGAGTGACATAAGTAATTTCCAATGCCTGGACCGATCGGTATGCCGTTTTTTGGCCTAGACCGATCAGTTTGAACCTTTTCTGGACCGAGCAACTATTGCTCGCCACCTCTGGACTGACCGGTCCACGCTCTGGACCGATCGGTCTTGCCAAGCTGAACCGATCGGTCCAGACTTCTGGACTGGTCGATCTGGCCTCTATTCCACCAGAAATTTTTCGTCTTTTCTCGCGCATTTGTTCTTTCTTATACGTGTTAATCCTGTAGGCTCATTCAATATAGCAGTATAACCGAAATCTCTATTTCGGATATACAAGTCATAGGCGGTCTCTAGTATGACACTATGACTACATATCTCGAATAGAGTTTGTTCGTGATCTTACGAACGTTGGTGATGATTCCGGTTGATGATCCTTTTGTATCACGATATCATATGTCGAACATAAGGCATGGAAAAACCACCTTATCTGATTCGATTGCTTTCTCATTAACTGAGTTCGACTGTACAAAATAGAGGACGTTTGTCTATAGTGTGGCACACATTTCTACAGTCTTGCTCACACGAGGGGCCCAACGATATCTCTCTCTTTTACGAGAGGTATAAATCTCATCTTGATTATCTACAATCCAACACATGATTCGTGTTATACCTGATACACGCCTTTATAGTCCTCCTGTTATGCATGACGTTTGATGTAACGACCTGAGGCCACTACGGAATGATAGAGTTGTCCCCTCACACCAACATGGGACCTTTTAGCGTGTTTTGTTCTCACTCGCACACATCCCGGAAAATACTTCCCATGAGGTCACCCATCCTAAGACTACTCCAAGGCCAGCACGCTTAACTTTGGAGCTCTCTCGAGATGGACAACCGAAAAGGTAGATGCATCTTGTTGCTATGAGTAGCTCAATTAATTCCTTTAAGTTATCTTAGACTGTGTAGTCCCATACCTACACAGCCATCGGATCCCTCTCATTCCGGTGCGTCCGATTCATCCCTGTACCCCCTACCCAGAAGCTCGTCAGGAGTCGCCCATTGTCCATGCCTCTCGCACCGGCGATCACTCCCCGCCCTCATACGGTATCCTAGGCTATCACATTTGATGTATTCAAAGTACGCAACTCCTCATGTTGGATTCCGTAGATATCTATGGTCATAGGAGCTAATCATGAAACCATCACATGAGATTCCAGTCATGACGCTAGTCCATGTGACAATCTCATGCGGATCATTCCAGTATTTCGTACTCCAACGAATACCTATGATTGTGATCGTATCCAATACCCATGATCATCTTTATGATCATCTATCACACATCATATTAGTCTTAGTACATCATTGTTCCCACAATAATATATGACTAGGGAGTTTAGTATTGTCCCTAATAATACATGGATTTCATAACATATTAAAGTATGCATAACATGTAATGAATAAAACGCTCATCCATAAAATCATAGAAAGTGTCAATACATCGAATGTATCATAATAAACCTCATACAACAGTACATCATAGAGCTCTACTCATGGACTGCTAAACATCTAATGCCCATATCCCTAACATGACCCTCATACTTTGACGAAGGGAGAGGCTTCGTCAACGGATCGACAATGTTGTCATCTGTTGATACTCTGCATACGTGCACATCTCCTCTGTCTATGATCTTCGTGATGAGGTAAAATCGTCTGAGTATGTGTTTGGACCGTTGATGGGACTTGGGTTCTTTCGCTTGTGCGATTGCACCATTGTTGTTACAATACAGAACAATGGGGCTATCAGCACTAGGAATGACACCAAGTCGCCAACGAACTTTCTGATCCAAACAGCTTCTTTTGCTGCGTCCGACGATGTAATATACTCATCTTCTGTAGTAGAATCTGCAACGGTCGCTTGCTTAGAACTCTTCCAGCTTATAGCACCTCCGTTCAAGCAGAAAATATAGTCAGACTGTGATATGTAGTCATCCGGGTCTGACTGGAAACTAGCATCGGTGTAACCTCTTACAGCGAGCTCGTCTTCTGACCCGCCGTATACCAAGAACACATCCTTAGTCCTTCTCAAGTACTTTTAGGATGTTCTTGACGGCAATCCAGTGTGACTCACCTGGATCTGACTGGTATCTACTCCTAATGCTCAATGCATCGGATACATCCGGTCGAGTACAAAGCATGACATATATGATGGATCCAATTGCCGAAGCATATGGAATCTGATCCATGCGTTCTCGCTAATCAGGTGTCGAAGGACACTGACTCTTGCAGAGATCCGTACCACTGCTCATCGATAAGGTTGCTTTCTTGGAATCTTGCATCTTGAACCGTTTCAAGATCTTATCGATGTAAGTACTCTGACTCAATCCCAAAAGCCGCCTCGATCTATCTCTATAGATTTTGATGCCTAAAATATAGGCCGCTTCTCCTAGGTCCTTCATAGAAAACTGCGTTCCTAACCAATACTTTACGTCTTGCAAGGTAGGAACGTCATTCTCTATCAGCAGAATGTCATCCACGTATAACACTAGAAATTCTACTGTGCTCCCACTGACCTTCTTGTAAACGCATGACTCGTCCTCGTTCTGTGAGAAACCAAACCTTTTGATTATCACATCAAAGCAAAGGTTCCACCTTCTTGAAGCATGCTTCAGTCCATAGATGGACCTCTGAAGCTTGCACACCATCCTTGGGTTTCTTGGATCGACAAAACCTTCGGGTTGTGTCATGTACACATCCTCGGTCAAGTTCCTGTTAAGGAACGCGGTCTTGACATCCATTTTCCATATCTCATAGTCGTAATATGCGGCTATGGCAAGTACGATCCTGATGGACTTCAGCATGACTAAAGGCGAAAAGATATCATCATAGTCAATACCATGAATCTGACGGAATCCTTTCGCCATAAATCGTGCACGTTGCCATCCATATTTGTCTTCTTGAAGATCCACTTGCATCCGATGGGTTTTATCCCTTCAAATGCATCAACAAGAGTCCATATTTGGTTGTCTGACATGGATTGCATTTCGGACTTCATAGCTCCGTGCCATTTGTCGGAGTCGGGACTTACCATAGTCTCTGGGTATGTGGAAGGCTCATCATGTTCTAATAACATGAGTTCTTCATTCTCAGCCATGAGAAAGCCATATCTCACAGGCTCTTGGCGAATCCTGCCTGATCTCCGAGGTTCACTAGTCGAAGGCTGAGTCTCAACCGGCAGTGATACAGGTTGAACGTCTTCAACTTGTTCACTCGGTTCAACATCTACTTATTGCTCTCGAACTTCCTCAAGTTCGATCCTACTCCTAGTGACTCTTTTGGAGACGAACTCTCGTTCCATAAAAGTCGCATATTCTTGGTAGTAAACACCTTGTTCTCTACCGGAATGTAGTAACCCTTAGTTTCCTTAGGGTAGCCTACAAATAAACACTTATCAGATTTGGAGGATAATATATCAGTCATCAGACGCTTCACGTAAGCGTTGCAACCCCAAATTCTAACAAACGACAACGTGAGACGCTTTTCCGTCCATATCTCATATGGTATTGCTTTAGCCGACTTCGTTGGACTCCTGTTCAGTAGGTACGCAATGATCTCTAAAGCACAGCCCCAAAAGGACTTCGGAAGATCTGTCTGACTCATCATCGACTGAACCATGTCTAATAGTGTTCGGTTCCTTCGTTTAGACACGCCATTCCAATGTGGCGTTCCAAGAGGAGTTAATTGTGATACAATACCACAATCAACCAGATAGTCAGAGAACTTTTGGTTCAAATACTCGCCACCACGATCAGATCGAAGTGTCTTTATCGTCTTGCCAAGCTAGTTCTGTACTTCGTTTCTAAAAGCCTTGAACATTTCAAGTGTTTCAGACTTACGTCTCATCAAATAGACATAACCGTATCGACTGATATCATCAGTGAACGTAGCGAAATACAGATAACCTCCTCTAGCAGGACAACTCATTGATCCGCATACATTATTATGTATGAGAACCAATAACTCTGTCGCTCTCTGTCATTTTCCCTTGAAAGGATGCTTTGTCATCTTGTCCATCAAATAAGACTCGCAAGACTCAAGAGACTCAAAGTCAAATGAGTTCAGAAGACCTTCATGATGAAGCTTCTGAATGAGCTTATCGTTTATATGGTCTAAACGACAATGCCAGAGTAAGGTAAGGTTTAATTAGTTCGGCTTAAATCGTTTGGCACTCACGTTATAGATGGATGATGTCGAGTTTGAAGGCTGATCATTCAAGACGCATAAACCATTCACAAGATAACCATTACCATAGTAAATACTGTCTCGATAAATTATCAAACTCGAGTTCTCAATCACAAATCGAAAACCATCCAAATCCAGACATGAAATATAAATAATGTTTCTGCTAATCGCAGACATATAGTAACAATTACTTAATTCTAAAACAAGTCCAGAAGGAAGATGCAAATCATAAACGCCAACACACAATGCAACAACTCTTGCTCTATTTCCGACGCGCAGATCCGCTTCTCACTTTGCCAGTATCCTACTTCTTCTTAGTCCCTGCACATTTCCACAAATGTGTGAGGCACTGTCGGTATCCAATACCCACGAAGATGTAGTACATATGTTAGCTTCTATAACATGAATATCTGAGGCAGAGGCTTCATCAAGCTTCCTATCTTTCTGATCCTCCAAATAAAGGTGATAATTACGCTTCCAGTATGTAGACACTCTGTAATAATGACAGTCACCATTATCGGGCTTAGGTTTAGGCGTAGAAGCAACTTTTGCTTTCTTTGCCACCTTCTTTTTCACTTTACCCCGCCGTTTATTGCTGGAGTTTTTCTCAACAGCAAGCAAAGTCTTAGGGACTACGATATCCTGCTCAGTCGATTTCAGCATCCCATACAGCTCGGCTCCACGATGTAGATGTGTAGTCTCCACGATCGAATCTTCCTTCTTCTTCTCAAAATCCCGTGAACTCCTATTCTTCTCTCACCAAAAGCTCTCCAAAAGTCTGTATCTAAGTGTTCTCTAAGGCTCTCTACTCTTCTAGGACGTGGATAGGCCTTTTTTATAACACTAGGATAGCTCACAAGAGTCATTTTCCCTTTAGGACTCTAAAACTCGTGAATTAGGGTTTTTCTCCGTCGGGTCCGGTTCCATATGGAACCGAACCGGTTCCACCTTCTGTTTCTGGGACTTCTGGACACTTGAACCGTCCCAAAATAAGTGAACTCGGATTCTCTTGAACCAGCCGGTTCCATTTAGAACCGGACCGGTTTCACTTTCTGGCAGATTTCTCAGGCTTCACGATTTTGCTCATAACTTTCAGCTCCAATGTCGGATTTATATGATTTTAGTGTCTGCACAAAGCTCTTGAAATGTTCTTTCCAATGATATAAAATTCGTATTATTTGGACTTTAGTAGAGAAAGTTATTGATTTCGAAACATGAGTACCTCATCCGAACTTTATCTCTAACGCTCTAAAAACGTTCTTTTTCGCGTCCAATCATCTTCGAAACCTGTAACTCTACAAAACTAAAGCACAACCGGGTTTTGTGTCCTAACACATCTAGAATGCCTATGAATGCATGTGACAAACTCTCATAAAAATATAGTGAAAAATATGAGTTATCAACATCGCCGGAAAACTCCACCAAATCTGGCCAAAACTAGAAACAGTTCTGGTTTGAGGTGAATGGCTTGAATTGCTTTTGTGTGAGCTCATTTTCATCGTTGTTATGGTGTTAATTCGATGAAAACAGTGCATAATTAGAAATCAGTGAACACGTAGAAACAAACGGCACACGATTTGGTGAAGTAACTAGTGAGATATGAAGGTTTGAAAATCGAAGAAAAACTAGATCAATTGATGGTTAGAAACAAACGAAGATCAAGAGGACATTTCGATGAACGTTTAGAAACAAACTTTCTGAACGACGATCGATTTGGATAAGAAACGAGTAAGTTACGAACCAACGAAGTTAGACCAGAATCTGGAAATCGCGATCTGTCTTCGCCACACTGTAGACTGACCGGTCCAGGCAAAAATTATCTAGACCGACCGATCCAGACACTGGAAATGTCTGGACCGACCTATCCAGACACTGAAGAAACACCTGGATCAATTTGTCCAGACCTACGGATACGTGTGTACCGAGTCTAGAATTTATAACCCGATTCATAACTCACCGCAAGGATACGGATCGTCGTAACACAGGGTCGAACGCAAGGACCGGTAGCTAAATCTAAACCGTAATCGAAACCAAATCAAATCAAGCAAGTAGAAGTGATGGTGGACTAAAAAAAAAGTAAAATAACAAAGCAAATAAAACGTGTAAACTATCAAGCAAAGATGACCGTGGGTGTCGGGACCGTATTCACGTGTATGGGTATATGCTAAGCATGCGAGAATTACCATATTGAATTTGTATTCAGGAATCATCAAGCAACAAAGACAGAGAAATCACCTCCCGGCATATAACTCACTATCTAAAGTTCTCTAAATCCATATTCCTATGTGATTTATCAAACTAGATGCATGAAGAACGCTATCATTAACCCTAGATCGATCAAACCATATTCCTATGTGAGTAATACGATCTATTCTATCGATTTTGATCCGAAACTAAACCCATATTCCTATGTAATTCAGAATCTAAAACAATTGATCAAGGGGTCAGCAAACATCAATCGATATAAAGCGCAAATCGATAAAACCGAAATAAATCTAAATCGCAACCAAGTTAGGGTTCAAACATACCCCAAAACACAAACAAATCCCTAACCCACAGTCGTGGATCTACTCACGGTTCATGGAAAAACACAGAATAAAACCGGAAACAGAAACAAAAGAGGGAGAAGAAAGACTCATGTCGATGGTAATCCGATCTTCACGTTCTAACTCTCCTTCTTCTTCCCGAAATCCCGTAAACGCTTATTTCTCACCCCAAAGCTCTCCAAAGTCTGAATGCTGCTCTTGGATGTCTGTTGGTCTTTTTTATAAACCTTAGGCGGTGCTCCCGAAGTTCTATTCCCGTTCAACCTCTAAAACATTCGAATTTAGGGATTTTCTGGGTCTTGACTCAACCGAGTCAGAACTTTGACTCGACCGAGTCAAAACGAACTCCAAAGAATTTTGTCCCAATCCAGTCTTCTGACTCGGCCATTCTAGCTCGGGTATGTTGACTCGGGCATTTTGACTCGGGCGTTTTGACTCGGTCTCTTCGTAACAGGTTTGAAATGGACCATCTTCAGCATGTTGACTCGGCCCACTTTCCACAGTTTACTCTGGCCGAGTTAAGGTAGGAAGTTCTTGACGCATTTCATCCTTTTAGCTCTAGATTGCTCCCGTTTTGGTCCAAATCGCATCCAAGACCTGTAATCCTATAAAAACACAACCAAACCGAGTTTTGTGGCCTAACACGCCTATAATGCCTACAAATGCATGTGATCCTCGTATAAATCCTATAAAAACGTCATGGAAATATAGAGAAAAATAGGAGTTATCACCGACCGTCAGACTTAATCATTTGCTCGTCCTCGAGTAAAGAACGAATGAATAAAATCTGCAAAACGGAGAATGACGAACATCAAATAGCATCATCATAAAATTAAAAAGCAAAACATCCATCCAATGCTAGTTTTCTGAGAATCGTACCCAAACCGGTCTACTATGATCTTTCTACCAAAGACTAATCTACCTAGCCATGGGATTTTTATTGTCACCTAAAACCCATTAGAATCTCTACGACTCACCAAGCATATTTTCGAACCCATCCTTATCTCAACTTAGCCTCTTCAATCTTAGTTCTACTCATACCTGGATTTTTACCTTTTTGTAGATTTTTTTTTTCTATCAAACGCTAGCATCTCGAGTTTCTAGGACGTTGAAGTTGAAGGACATCGTTTTTCTCTCTTTTTTTTTCTTTCTTCTTTTTTTCTTCTTCTTCTTTCTTCTTTCAATGCGATGTCCGACCCACAACTTAGACCTGAACCATCAATCGATGCATCATGTCCTCGAACGATTTTCGTTGACGAGATTCTGACAGCGGAGTCTCGAGATGCTTTATTTTCCCAAGATATTCGTTGAACTAGATTTCATCGACCTGCAAGACTCAAAAAAAGGTTCTAAACGAAACTCATAATCTGGATATAGTCATTTCAACTCCGTAGGTTCCAACTAACAACCCCATCCCACAAACTATATATAGAAAGTCTGGAGAACTATCAATTCGACACGGTTCAACCATGTTCTACAAAATCACTAGATCATCAAGATATTCCTACTCTATCATCCCACAAATCTTCCAAATGATACTCAAAACGGGTTTTCGAGGTATGCATGTGAACCTATATGAACCTAAATCTATATATCAAATGCAATCATGCAAACCTAATAAAAAAACCCATTTATATGAAAAATAAAAAAAACGTGTGAATGCAACTAATGCAAAGTGATATACAAAAGTGAAATTTTTTTCCTAAGTATATATGCCATGATAAAATGCACCTCAACTAAATGCAATCCTAAGTAGATAGGCCTGCATGTGTGAAGGATCTATCCACCCCCCAGACTCGAACCATACACCGTCCACGGTGTAGACTCTCGCCCAGAAAAATAGGAAGGAGAACAACGTATGAAAAGAACCAATAAGAGGGGTAGAGAAGGCTTAGCTCTGCGAAATTCGTTCGCTCACAATGAAGTTAACTCAGGTCAAACGCAAGAGCTCTCATACACTCTGTGAATGAGAATCTATCCGACGTTATCTCTCGGAAGTCGATGTTCATCTCTCGTGTGTCGGTGTAAACGCTCATAGAATAACAAACGTTATCCAAACAAAAGCATAATAATAGCAATGCATTCCGAAAGATCCAAAATACAATCATGGTGTCTACTACCTATCAAAGAAAAATAAAAGAGAAAGAAAAGTTATCTAGTGCTCGGGTTGCCTCCCGAGAAGCGCTTGTTTAACGTCATTAGCTTGACCTCTCCTTCTCAAATGGGGAGGGTCTGAGAGGCGAAGATAATCGATCTTTCGCCACCCTCGATGTTGAGCGTTAAGCGCATCTTTTGGACCTCATGGATGCTTGAGCCTTCTATCCTCATTAGGTTTCCAAACTTGTGAAGGAGGTGGATCTTCTGGACGTTTGAGCGATGATTTTGCTCGTTTCGACCCTCTCTTGCTCATTTCCCCTACTCGATAACCTGTAATGGAAGGTTCAAACACGGATATAGAATTATGAGCGGGATACATACCTCTCTCCAATGCTGGTCCTGTGTTCCTATCCATGTATGTGTGTTCCCTTGTCCTAAGCCCTAGAGGTAAGGACTTCATCTCCACCTTCGAGGCTTTCGCTAAACTCCAATCTGCTTTATTCAGCGTCCTCGTGCTAAGTGGTGGCTCTCTGGGCTCTAGAACATCTACGGTGGTCATCATGGAGGATTCGGAGATGTTCCGAGCCCGCTTGATTTCGACGGTAAGAAGTGGCCTGACTTTGCTCAGAGAAGTGACTCGGTCCGAGTCAGAATACAAGGAGGCCGAGTTAACATGGGTGCACACCGAGTCAGAAGCTAAAAGAGCTTCTAAAACCTCCAGAGAGTTGTTGGTTTAGTGTTCTATGATGTAATGTTATGCGAGCTTTTATTTTGATACATTTGATGTATTGACACTTTCTATGGTTTTATGGATTAGTGTTTGATTCATTACGTATTGTGCATGCTTTAATATGTTATGAAATCCATGTATTGCTATGAACAATACTAAACTAAACTCCCTATTCATGTATCGTTGTGGGAATAATGATATACAAAGACAAGTATGATGTGTGATTGATGATCATATAGATGATCATAAGTATTGGATACGATCACAGTCATAGGTATTCGTTGGAGAACGGAATACTGGATTGACCCGCATGAGATTGTCACATGGACTAGCGTCATGACTTGAATCTCATATGGCGGTTCCATGATTGGATCCTAAGACCTGAGATATCTACGGAATCCAACATGATGAGTTGCGTGCTTTGAATACGTCAAACGTCCTGCGTAACAGGAGGACTATAAAGGCGTGTATCAGGTACAAAACGAATCATGTGATGGATTGTAGATAGTCAAGACGGGATTTGTACCTCTCGTAAAAGAGAGAGATATCGCTGGGCCCCTCGTGTGAGTGAGACTGTAGAAATGTGTGGCCGCACTATAGACGAGCGTCGTCTATTCCAGACAGTCGAACTCAGTGAACGAGAAAGCAGTCGAATCAGATAAGGTGGCTTGTCCATGCCTTATGTTCGACATATGATATCGTGAAACAAAAGGATCATCAACCGGAATCATCATTGGCGTTCGTAAGATTACGAACAAACTCTATTCGAGATAGGTAGTCATAGTGTCTTGCTAGAGACCGCCTATGACTTGTATATCCGAAATAGAGATTTCGGGTTATACTGCTATATCGAATGAGCCTATAGGGTCACACACGCAGGGAAGGACAAATCGCACGAGAAAACGACGGAAAAACCGAGACAGAATGGTCTAGAACGGACGGATCAGAAAGTCCAGAACGGACGGTCCGCCAGATCCAGACCCGACGGTCCAGAATGGTCGGTCCACTTAACACAGACCGTCCATTCTGCATGGCTCAAACAGACGGTCCACGTGTATTTCTGGACCGTCCGTTATGGCTTTCGGGTTTTTCGAAAATTAGACTGAATTAGGGTTAAATCACCTTATAAGAAGGAGATTGAAACCCTAATTAATGAAGAGACTTTTTTAGCCGTCTTAGGCAGAATTCCAAGAGTTTTTGGAGAGATCCAAAGAGTTCAAGGAATTCTAAGTCTCGTTTTCTCGAAGTGCGAAACTGAGTAGCAGATTCGGGTCCTAGCAGACAAGTTCCAACCGTTGGAATCCATCCCGAGGTGTGGATACGTGTAGAGGGCGAGGTATTCTTCCTCCATTTCGTGATCAGACGAATTCTTCTATTGATACAGGCCCTAGATCGATTGAGGTAAGCGTTCTAACGTTTCTACGATTCATAGAAGCATGGTTCTAGGGTTTATTAAATTTTGTTTTACATCCGCTGCGCAAACCCTAGAATCAATTTCTTAGGAATATAATTCGCTCTAGAGATCCCAGGAATTCCATCAAGAGTTGACTCGGTCCGAGTCAATACTTGACTGGTCTGTCGTCTAATGCATGTGTAAACTCCCGAATATCCTTCCAATTGTTGTATATACTCTCATTCGATGCCAGGAGGGATATTTCAAGTTGATCAACGTGTCGGAACTGATCGAAGACTTCTCGAGTCAATATCTCGTGCACTTCGATGTAGCACACTGAGTCGGTGGTGGATGGTTGTTTCATGTTGTGATCTAAGGTGAACTCAACAGTTTCGTCACCTATCTTCATCGTAAGACGATCAACACGAACATGAACCACTGCATCGGCCGTGTTTAAGAACGATCGGCCAAATATAATCGGCATCTTTGAGTCTTCATCCATGTCTAAAACAACAAAATCGACGAGAACATAGTAATCCCCGACTTTCAATGGGATATCCTCGAGAATACCTGCAGGATACTTGACGGATCTATCCGCAAGCTGTAGTGTCATCCTCATCGGCTTGAATCTCCAATGTTGAGCTTCTTATAGATAGACAATGGAAGCAAACTCACACTGGCACCAAGATCCCACAATGCACGGTCAATCTCAATGTTTCCGATTTTGCAGGGAATCGAAAAACTACCTGGATCAGATCTCTTCCATGGCAACTCATGCTGTAGAATCGCAACGCTCACCTCTGTGCTCAAGGCTACTACCTCTTTCCCAGTGACCCTCTTCTTAGTCAAAATATCTCTAAACAATTTTGCATAAGAGAGGATCTGAAGCATCGCTTCATAGAGAGGGGAAAGGAATGGGTGGTACCTCGATTTCCTCCACATTCACTTCAGGTATCTCGTTAGCAATGGCTCTCCCTTTCTCCTCGACGGTGTATCTAGAGATCATCCCTTTTTCTGTGGTCAGAGGGATTGTATCATGTAGGTTCTCTCCACTTATAAGCTGAATAGCATTGACGTGCTCTCGTGGATTCGGCTCGGGCTTTCCCGGGAATGTACCCTGTGGTCTGGAGACATGCAATGCAAGTTGTGCAATCTAAGTATCGACAAGCTTCAGATGAGCTTCGACCCCATCTAATCTCCTCTCAAAAGTGTCTTGCCTGACTTTTATGCTCTGTATCTCGATCTTCAGCTCAGTGAATGATGTCTTTTGATCGAGCATTAGCTGGGCAAGCATCGTCTTAATGTCTTCTTCATCGTTCTTCGCAGGTTGAGGCGCTTGGTAACCCTGATTCTGCTGTCCGTATCCCTGATTTTCCTGCGCATATCCCTGATTCTGCCCCTGAAAACGTGACTGAGTGAAGCGGGGGATTATGAGAAATTCTAGGAACGCCCTGTTGTTGTGCATTCAATGCTCCGTTCGAGTTTCCGTAGGAGAAACCGAAATGATTCCTAGGCACATTCGGGTTGTAAGGATTAGAAGGATTCTGGTACTGATTCCTCCCCATGTAGTTGACATCCTCAACCGATCCTTCTTCTGATGTGGTCTGATTAGCCAAAAACCTTCCAGGCTGGATTTTCTGCGGGTTAGACGTATTCTTGAGTCCCATGTATTGTTTGATAGCCGATAAATGAGACATGACTGCCTTCAAAACTGCAGACTCGCCAAAATCTACCCATCATGTAGAGCGTCTAATGTTATCTCCTAACATCCCTCTTGCCTTGGTCATCTTAGCAATCTGCATCTCTAGAGTGTCAAAGGGAATGTCATATACACTCCCTCCACAAGCTGCGTCCATCCATGCTCTAGTATCGTCTCTCAGTCCGTGGATGAATGTGGAAAGCAACAGTCGCTTATCCATGTTGTGGTGTGGACAAAGGCGCTGATAGCCTTTGAATCTCTCCCATGCTTCATACAGACTCTCTTCACTCTCCTGAGTGAAGGTGTGAATAGCTCTCCGTGCAGCTCGGGTCTTCTCTGGGGAAAATATTTCGCCATGAATTGCTCCTCTAGCTCCTCCCATGTCGTAATCGAGTTCGGCTCAAGGGTGTAGAGCCAATCTCTTGCCTGATCCATCAGTGAAAAAGGAAAGGTCTCCAAGTATACATCATCGATGGTCATCCCTCGTGTCTTCCTAACTGATCTGCACAACATCTTGAACTGAGTCAAGTGAGCAATGGGATCCTCTGTAGGTCGCCCTCTGAAACTCGTCTGACTAAACATCGTGATGCACTGTGGCGATAGCTCAAAACTGTCTATTGGCGGTCTGTTGATGCATGATAGGAGTTGGGTGTGCTTCGGTGCAATGTAAGAACCCAAAGTCTCCTCTGCAACGTAAGTAGCTTCGCCCTCGGTCTGCTGATCATAGAGCGAATTCATGTGCTCTTGATTCTCTTGATGCTCCTCATCATGAACCACACGCTCTGGTTGACGGTCGTGCGAACTACTTGACCTCGACATAGCTTCTCTTCTCTGCTGATTTCGGATGTCTCTCAAAGTACGCTCAATCTCCGGATCGTTGACTAGGTCTTCTCTCCGAGTAGAGCTCCTTACCCTGCAAACCGCAAAGAGAAAGAAGAACTCGAGACCAAGTGAATCCACAAAAACAAAAAAAAAAACAAAAAAAAAAAGAAAACAAGCAAAGATCTAAAATCAATAAAGACTTAGAAATAGGCTAACCAGTCCCCGGCAATGGCACCAAAAACTTGATATGTGTGTACCGAGTCTAGAATTTATAACATGATTCACAACTCACCGCAAGGATACGGATCGTCGTAACACGGGGTCGAACACAAGGACCGGTAGCTAAATCTAAACCGTAATCGAAACCAAATCAAAGCAAGCAAGTAGAAGTGATAGTGGACTCAAAAGAAAGTAAAATAACAAAGCAAATAAAGTGTAAACTGTCAAGCAAAGATGATCGTGGGTGTCGAGACCGTATTTGCGTGTATGGGTATATGCTAAGCATGCGAGAATTACGATATTGCATTTGTATTCGGGAATCATCAAGCAACAAAGACAAAGAAATCACCTCCCGGCATATAACTCACTATCTAAAGTTCTCTAAATCCATATCCCTATGTGATTTATCAAACTAGATGCATGAAGAACGCTATCATTAACCCTAGATCGATCAAACCATATTCATATGTGAATAATACGATCTATTCTATCGATTTTGATCCGAAACTAAACCCATATTCCTATGTAATTCAGAATCTAAAACAATTGATCAAGGGGTCAGCAAACATCAATCGATATAAAGCGCAAATCGATAAAACCGAAATAAATCTAAATCACAACCAAGTTAGTGTTCAAACATACCCCAAAACACAAACAAATCCCTAACCCACAGTCGTGGATCTACTCACGGTTCATGGAAAAATACAGAATAAAACCGGAAACAGAAACAAAAGAGGGAGAAGAAAGACTCATGTCGATGGTAATCCGATCTTCACGTTCCGACTCTCCTTCTTCTTCCCGAATCCCGTAAACTCTTATTTCTCTCACCAAAGCTCTCCAAAGTCTGAAAGCTGCTCTTGGACATCTGTAGGTCTTTTTTATAAACCCTAGGCGGCGCTCCCGAAGTCATATTCCCGTTCAAACTCTGAAAAAATCGAATTTAGGGATTTTCTGGGTTTTGACTCGACCCAGTCAGAACTTTGACTCTACCCAGTCAGAACTTTGACTCGACCGAGTCAAAAAGGGCTCCAAACAATTTCGGCCCAACCCAGTCTTCTGACTCGGCCATTCTGACTCGGGCATGTTGACTCGGGCATTTTGACTCGGGCGTTTTGACTCGGTCTCTTCGTAACAGGTTTGGAATGGACCATCTTCAGCATGTTGACTCGGCCCACTTTCCACAGTTGACTCTGGCCAAGTTAAGGTAGGAAGTTCTTGACGCATTTCATCCTTTTAGCTCTAGATTGCTCCCGTTTGTTCCAAATTTCATCCAAGACCAGTAATCCTATAAAAACACAACCAAACCGAGTTTCGTGGCCTAACACGCCTATAATGCCTACAAATGCATGTGATCCTCGTATAAATCCTATAAAAACGTCCTGGATGTTGGTTGTAATGCTCTAGGATGATCCATGATATGACATTTTACTTTGTATTAATTCATTGATTTATGAATACATTATTTATCCGTTATACGATTAGCATGTTTGTTGTATTTCGGCATCCTTGAATCATTAGAGAATGATTCTAAACTCCCTAGTCAGTCATCATTGTGGGAACAATGTTGAATCAAGACTAGCATGAGGTGTGATCAACGCATTGGATGTAGATCACAATCATGGGTACTCGTTGTGAACGAGTGACTGGATTACCCGCATGAGATTGTCACATGGACAGAGTCGTGACTTGAATCTCATACAGCGGTTCGTTTATGGATCCTCATACCTGAGATGTCTAGAGTATCTGATATGAAGAGTGGCGTGTCTTGACTGCGTCAAACATCGTCTTTAACCGGATGATTATAACGGCGTTGATCAGATACGTTCAC
>NW_010965122.1:400771-403380 GCF_000463585.1 Tarenaya hassleriana
AGTACGAGGTAAGTAACGATTCCCTCGGTGATATACACGAACTTTCGAAAGCTCGGTCCGAGGTCATCTATCCAGGCCTGGTCCGGCTGACCAAGAGTTGGTCAGCCGCTGACCAGACAGTGGGTCAGACGGACCGAGAAAAGATGAGTCGGACTGAGCTGACCAAGAAGGGTCTTGGTCCGGAGCTGACCACGCGTGGTCCGCCGGACCAAGCCTTCAGGTCAGCCGGTCTGTGAGCCTCGGACTAAACTTGGTCCGCCGGACCAAGCTCCTGGTCCGACGGACCAGGATCCGGAAAGTTTCCATAATTCGGTTTTAGAGTTTTCTAATCTTATTTAAGTTTGGGATTTCGTCCAAACTTAATTAAGGCCGACCTAAAACTCAGAGAAACATCCTAAAACCCTAGAGAACCTGTTCTCTTCGATTTCTATTGTCCCGGGATTGAATCTCGTCTCTTGAGTTACCCTTTTCTTCATTAATCCTAGCAGATTCATTCCAAATCGTTTGGAATCCTTCCCGTCGGTGTGGATACGTGTAGAGGGACTGTAACTTCAGTCCTAGGTGATTTAGAACAGGCCCCGGATCGAAATAAACTTCAAGTCTCATCGAGAACGAGGTAAGTAACGATTCCCTCGGTGATATACACGATCTTTCGGGTTTTGCGAGTTTGGTTGCGTGTGACGTTTGACTAGGTTTAGATCTTTCTTCCGCTGCATGAAACCTAGTAAACCAAACCCTAGATCGATATGATCGCATGCTAGGAACCCGTAGATAACCCTAACACTAGAAATATAGAGAAAAATAGGAGTTATCACCGACCGGTCCAGATCCTGATAATGTCTAGACCGACCACTTCAGACCCTGAAAATGTTCAGACCGACTGGTCCAGACCTGAAAAGTGATAAAAATGAATCGAAAGGCCGTGGAAAGAAAAATAAAATTGGAAATGAACCAACTATGAAAAAATGAGCCGGAACAATGACAAAACCTAAGGGGGAAAAACATAAATAAATCAATAACTTGAATGCGTGGTGAGACGTGAAACATACACCGAGTGAATCGTTGTATGATGATTGGGTTTGTTTTCTGATGGGTCACGAGAAGTGACATCGGTCGTCACGAGAAGTGACGCGCATGTGAGGTGCATTGTTGTCGTGAGATGCGACGGCCAACGTCATGCGATGTGACGGGCGTGAGAGGCGCTCATAGTCATGTGATGTGACTAGGGTTTATGGCTAACCCTATGGTGCGAAGCCATACGAGATTTGATTGTTGCGCGAAGCAATGACCAACGTCATGAGATGTGACGGGCGTGAGAGGCGCTCCTTGTCATGTGATGTGACTACGGTTTACGGCTGACTCTATGGTGCGAAGCCATACATACTTGATTGTCGTGCGATGCGAGGGCCAATGTCATTGATAACGCAAATCTAGGTATAGAAATAATGCTCAAGTGATAAAAACCTAGATACAGCGAATACCGCAAGGATACGGATCAACTGTAGTACCAGGATCGAACACAGGGAATAGTTAACACTAAGAACAGGACTCGACTAAGAATCAGATCAGGAAATAGTAGATGGAATAGATGAATACCAAAAATAAAGCAATAAATAAACTAAGTAAAATCAGATAATTAAACCACCGTAGCTTCGGGATAACCTTAACGTGCAGGGATTGTTTCTAAGGATGGAGAATCTACGAATATCGAACTCTAATCGGGGATCTCAAGTTCTAATATCAGATTTGGCTCTCTCAAGTCCTAAATCCACTATCCAATAATTTAACCTATCGATCTCTCAACCTAATAGATTAAAATATCAAACGCATTAACAATGACTATCACAGTTCCTAAACCGATTAACCTATCTCTCAATAGTCTTAATCAATTCATTCAATGATATCTTTCCGAATCTAATCTCAACTCTCGTTGTAAATCAGAATCTAAGATCAATCAATCAACAGGCCAAGAAGATCAAAAGCAATAAACTCAATTCAATTAAACCGCCGAGTATCGATAACGTAGTCTCGGAAAATAAAAACCAAACAAATCCCTACAAGGTTAAATCCCTAACTACAGTGAAACGACTACTCACTACCCATAACGACAAACGAGTTCAAATCAATAAGAAGAAACATAGAAACAGATAAAGAAGAAACTCGCAGCGATCTCTCGACGACGGTTCTTCAATCTCTGCTCTCGGGAAACTCCGTCTTGATTCTCTCTCAAGTTCTCTGGCTTCTGCTGTGATCTCTCGATGATTTCTGAAGTCCCAGACATCTCCTATTTATTTGCTTGGCAGCTGGACTTCTTCCCATTCTGAAAACGGAAGTTCGGATGCAAAATAGAAAGTTTACTCGAAACGGAACACGGCCGTGTTGCAGTGAACACGGTCCGTGTCAATTGTCTGATAAAAACTATGCGCTTCTGCACGGGCTGGGCACGGGCGAGTTGCGTCTCGACACGGCCGTGTTTGACTCGACACGGTCCGTGTCAATTGTCTGTAAGAATGTCTTCGTTTCCTCGCTTTTGCACGGCCGTGTTTAAACTCGACTCGGCCGTGTTCAGGCGCAACTCGAGCTAGAAATGCCTTGATCGTTCTGTTCCG
>NW_010965122.1:403796-404083 GCF_000463585.1 Tarenaya hassleriana
AGTGAGTCTAAATACGGTGATGGAAAATTGGAGTTCCAAAGATCAATATCAAATGCATTCTCCTTCTGTCGTTCTTATTCGAGCCCTTTTTTTCTTCATTTTTTTTTTCAATATTTTTTTTATATATAAAAAAAAACAATACGCGTCGGACGAATGCATGATATGATCAAGAGGAACGAACGTAAGAACAGGGTATGGGTTTTAGAAACAGGGCTTACTTTCACCTCGTGATGGTTGTTGCCACCCCCGGACTACTTGCCTGTGTATCTAGACGAGTCAAAGGAACA
>NW_010965122.1:406368-407069 GCF_000463585.1 Tarenaya hassleriana
GGGTTGTAGAGCTTCAGACGTTGAGCGTTAGTTTTGAATGAGCTTCCGGAATGATCCCATAGTTTGATGGCACCGCTTAGTGATACAGATTTGATCTTGAATGGGCCAGACCACCGGGATTTCAACTTTCCTGGAAAAAGTCGCAATCGTGAGTTAAACAAAAGGACAAGATCATTTACCTAGAAGTGACGCTGGAGGATGTGCTTGTCGTGCCATTTCTTCGTCCGTTCTTTGTAGATTTTAGCGTTTTCATATGCATCAAGACGTATTTCCTCAAGATGATGGAACGAGAGAACCCGTTTCTCGGCCGCAGATTTGATGTCATAGTTCAACTGCTTAATGGCCCAGTAAGCTTTGTGCTCTAATTCTACAGGGAGATGGCATGCCTTGCCGTAGACGAGTTGGAACGGTGTCATCTCGATGGGGGTTTTGAATGTCGTGCGATAAGCCCAGACGGCGTCATCGAGTTTGAGAGCCCAATCTTTTCGGGATTTGGATACCGTCTTCTCGAGTATGGACTTGATCTCGCGGTTTGAAACTTCTACCATCCCACTGGTCTGAGGATGATAAGGCGTTGTAATCTTGTGTTTGACACCGTATTTGAGCAGGAGGGCTTTGATCGTGCGGTTGATGAAGTGCGATCCCCCATCGCTGATGATGACACGGGGAACACCGAATCGTGGGAAGATCGTGCGTTTGAG
>NW_010965122.1:407914-409081 GCF_000463585.1 Tarenaya hassleriana
TTGTAGTGTAGTTTACCTGGGCATCATCCAAAGTTCTGCTGGCATAGTAGATCGCATGAAGCACTTTATTCTGTCGTTGTCCAAGCACGGCTCCGACGGCATAATCGCTGGCGTCGCACATAATTTCGAAGGGCAGATTCCAATTCGGTGGTTGAATGATGGGCGGGGAAATCAGCGCCTTTTTGAGCGTCTCAAAAGCTGCAAGGCAATCATTAGTGAAAATGAAAGGGACATCCTTACAGAGGAGATCGGTAAGAGGTTTTGTGATTTTGGAGAAGTCCTTGATGAAACGACGATAGAAACCGGCATGACCAAGGAAACTGCGGATGGCCTTAACATTGTGCAGGGGTGGTAATTTCTCGATCACTTCGATTTTAGCCCTGTCAACCTCGATGCCTTTGTCGGAGATTTTGTGTCCGAGAACGATGCCTTCTTGTACCATGAAATGGCACTTCTCCCAATTGAGCACTAGATTGGCCTGCAAGCACCTATCCAAAACTTTACGAAGATTAGTCAAACAAACATCGAAGGAAGGTCCGTGGACAGAAAAGTCGTCCATGAACACTTCCATCGAATCTTCAATAATGTCAGAAAGATCGCCATCATGCATCGTTGAAAAGTAGCAGGGGTGTTGCAGAGCCCAAATGGCATGCGCCGATAGGCGAAGGTCCCGTAAGGGCAGGTGAAAGTTGTCTTCTCCTGATCATTTGGGTGGATAGGGATTTAAAAGAATCCCGAGTATCCATCAAGAAAACAAAAATAGGAATGAAGAGCAAGACGTTCAAGCATTTGATCAATGAAAGGTAAAGGGAAGTGATCTTTGCGAGTGTTCGCATTTAACTTCCTGTAATCGATGCACATACGTCAGCCCGTCACTGTTCTTGTCGGAATCAGCTCATTTTTGTCGTTTTTTATCACCGTCATACCGCCTTTCTTTGGGATGACTTGAACCGGACTTACCCAAGGGCTGTCAGATATAGGGTAAATGATACATGCATCCAAAAGTTTTAGTACCTCTTTCTTGACGACTTCTTTCATCGATGGATTAAGTCTGCGTTGATGTTCGATGGATGATTTGGAATTGTCCTCTAGATGAATTTGATGCATGCATAATGAAGGGTTGAGACCTTTGATATCATCCAGAGTGTATCCGATAGCCTTCCGGTA
>NW_010965122.1:409142-410442 GCF_000463585.1 Tarenaya hassleriana
ATAAGTGGAATCGGGACCGAGAAATGCATACCTGAGTCCAATGGGCAAGGGTTTTAGTTCAAGTTTCGGGGCTATTGCAGGGTCCCAGTCAGGTCGATGATGCATGGGGGTTGATTTGGCGGCGAAGACGGGCAACGGTTCGAACAAAGGAACAGACTGGAGATGAATCCGAGACTCGACACGGTCCGAGTTCACACTCAACACAGCCGTGTCGAGTTGTGCACGGGCTCGCCCATAATGATGCACGGGCGTGTCTAACTTTGCAAATTTGCTCAGACATTTGACACGCGTCCGTGTCGAATGATGACACGGCCGTGTTGCAAGAAACACGGACTGAGCTGGTTACAAACACGGGCGTGTCTCGTTCGATGTTTTTCGGCAGAATGTCGACACGGTCCGTGTTGAATGATGACACGGCCGTGTTGCATGGCATTTCGGCTAAACCGTCCAAGAATGATGTGTATGCGTGAATTTGAGGCTCCGTAGAGGTACTGTAGCCCTGTTCAGAAAGAAGAGCAATAGAGAGGGCATCGAAATCACGAAATTCAAAGAGTACCTCATCGGCTAAAGCATCCATCAAGTCGATGTAACATATAGAGTCCACTGTAGATGGTTGCTTGAAATTCTGGTCGAGCGTGAATTCCACCGTTTCTTCGCCGATCTTGAGTGTCAGTCGGCCGGCCCGAACGTGGACAATGGCATCTGCAGTGTTTAAGAATGGCCGCCCTAGAATAATCGGGATTTTGGCGTCTTCGTCCATGTCAAGCACAACGAAATCGACCGGAACGTAGTAATCGCCTACTTTCAGCGGAACGTCCTCGAGAATACCCAGAGGATATTTGATAGAACGATCAGCTAGTTGAAGAGCCATGCGAGTCAGTTTGAGTTCTCCAACGTTGAGTTTCTTGTAGATGGAGAGTGGTAGGAGACTTACACTGGCACCTAAATCACAAAGAGCACGATCTATAGAAACATTTCCTAGTTTGCAGGGAATCGAGAAACTACCTGGATCCGACATTTTTGGTGGCAGATCGTGTTGAAGAATGGCGCTGCACTCGGGATTAAGCGTGATGGTTTCCTTCTCGATGACGCGCTTCTTTGTGAGAATGTCTTTCAAAAATTTAGCATAGGATGACATCTGAGTGATAACCTCGTGGAACGGCATAGTAATTTCCAACTTACGCACGATGTCAGCAAATCGAGTAAATTGGGTGTCTTCTTTAGTTTTCCTGAGTCGTTGAGGGAAAGGAACTGGAGGCGGACGTGGCGGCGGTGGAATGTATACATCGCGTTCTTCATC
>NW_010965122.1:410453-426309 GCF_000463585.1 Tarenaya hassleriana
ATGGGGTCAGGAAAAGATGTAGGAACAGAGTTAGAGCACTGACCCTTTTTCCGTAGATGTGATGGCATGGTTAGCGAGCTCTTTGCCACTGCACAAGGATACATCGTTACAGTGCTCTCGGGGGTTTGCTTCCGGGTTCCCAGGAAGTGATCCCTGAGGTCGCGAAGGGACAGAGGCAGCAAGTTGCGCTATCTGGTTATCGACTAGTTTGAGATGAGCGTCGGTCTTCTGCTGATGTTCTCGCATCTCGGTGCGAATGGCTTCTTGACCCTGCATAAGTTGTGCAAGCATAGATTTGATGTCAGAGTCAGGACTTACCTGTGATTGAGATGGAGGCAGGGCGAAGTTTTGCTGAGGCTGACGGGGAGCTCGGTAGTGTTGAGGGGCTGGATTCTGATGCTTGTAGGCATTTCGGGGTTGAGATTGATTTCCTTGAGAGGAGCCCGGGATAGATGAACCACCGAAATTGTTGTGTTGTGCATTTAGAGCGTTGGAGGAGTTCTTGTATGAGAAATTTGGGTGATTTCTCCAACCTGGGTTGTATGTGTTTGAGTACGGATTGTTGGCGACGTAGTTGACATCCTCATGCACGTACTCGTCTCGTGGTGCGTCTAGATCAGTGATTTGATGGGCGTTTTCTACCTGCAAGTTTGGCAAGCTCTGCACGTAAAGCATGTATCTCAGATGGATTTTCCTTACCTGTACGGTTGTCTTTAAAACCGATATTTCTGACGAATTCGTGGGAAGGAGCGCACTCGTTAGCCATCTTAGTGATTTGTTGTTCGATGAAGTCAAAAGACTTCTCATTGAGGCTTCCTCCACAGGCAACTCGAATGAGGACTCGAGTATCTTCCTTTAGACCCTGCAAGAAAGTGGAGGTAAGGTACCTTTTGTCCAAACCGTGATGAGGGCAGAGGCGCTGATATCCAAGAAAACGATCCCAAGTCTCGCGCAAAGATTTATCAGGTTCCTGCATAAAAGAGTTGATCTGTTGCTTCGCGAGCTGGGTTTTGCTGGCAGGGAAGAATCGCTGCATGAACTTCTCTTGCATCTGATCCCAAGAGAAGATGGAATCTGGTGGCAGTGTGTAGAGCCATTCTAATGCAGCGTCCATTAGAGAGAATGGAAAAGCCATTAGCATAAGTGACTCATCGGTGACTCCTTGAACCGTCTTCACATACTGGCATAACAGTTTGAATCGAGTCAGGTGGGGGATTGGATCTTCATTAGGTCTGCCCCTAAATGCCGATGAGCTGAGCATACTGATGAATGCCGGCTGGAATTCAAATTTATTGCGATCGATATCGGGCCGGCGAATGCATGAGAGCTGTTGAGTGTACTTGGGCTGAAGATATGCCCCATAGGTATCATTGTCATTCTCGACAGCTAAGGCACGTTCCTCCATCTTCTTCTGTTGTTTCTTCTTCTTCTGAATGCGTTTGGCGGATTTCTCGATTTCTGGATCAAAAAGGACTAGGTTGTCAGGCCCAGAACTCCTGGTCATACACCGGGAAACCTACACACCAGAAAAATAGGACAACGAACTAGAATAGATCAGGAACGGGATAAAAGTAACGAGAGAGGATCTAGATTCAAAGGAATCTCTATCATAGCGCTAAACTATTCCCCGGCAACGGCGCCAAAAACTTGATAACGCAAATCTAGGTATAGAAATAAGCTCAAGTAATAAAAAACCTAGATACAGCGAATACCGCAAGGATACGGATCAACTGTAGTACCAGGGTCGAACACAGGGAATAGCTAACACTAAGAACAAGACTCGACTAAGAATCAGATCAGGAAATAGCAGATGGAATAGATGAATACCAAAAATAAAGCAATAAATAAACTAAGTAAAATTAGATAATTAAACCACCGTAGCTTCGGGATAACCTTAACGTGCAGGGATTGTTTCTAAGGATGGAGAATCTACGAATATCGAACTCTAATCGGGGATCTCAAGTTCTAATATCAGATTTGGCTCTCTCAAGTCCTAAATCCACTATCCAATAATTTAACCTATCGATCTCTCAACCTAATAGATTAAAATATCAAACGCATTAACAATGACTATCACAGTTCCTAAACCGATTAACCTATCTCTCAATAGTCTTAATCAATTCATTCAATGAATTCTTTCCGAATCTAATCTCAACTCTCGTTGTAAATCAGAATCTAAGATCAATCAATCAACAGGCCAAGAAGATCAAAAGCAATAAACTCAATTCAATTAAACCGCCGAGTATCGATAACGTAGTCTCGGAAAATAAAAACCAAACAAATCCCTACAAGGTTAAATCCCTAACTACAGTGAAACGACTACTCACTACCCATAACGACAAACGAGTTCAAATCAATAAGAAAAAACATAGAAACAGATAAAGAAGAAACTCGCAGCGATCTCTCGACGACGGTTCTTCAATCTCTGCTCCCGGGAAACTCCGTCTTGATTCTCTCTCAAGTTCTCTGGCTTCTGCTGTGATCTCTCGATGATTTCTGAAGTCCCAGACATCTCCTATTTATTTGCTTGGCAGCTGGACTTCTTCCCATTCTGAAAACGGAAGTTCGGATACAAAATAGGAAGTTTACTCAAAACGGAACACGGCCGTGTTGCAGTGAACACGGTCCGTGTCAATTGTCTGATAAAAACTACGCGCTTCTGCACGGGCTGGGCACGGGCGAGTTGCGTCTCGACACGGCCGTGTTTGACTCGACACGGTCCGTGTCAATTGTCTGTAAGAATGTCTTCGTTTCCTTGCTTTTGCACGGCCGTGTTTAAACTCGACTCGGCCGTGTTCAGGCGTAACTCGAGCTAGAAATGCCTTGATCGTTCTGTTCCGGTCCAGTATGCTCCGAAGTCCTCGATTATGCTCCTTTTACATCCATAGTGCGTCCATTACCTGTTCAATCACCAGAGAATGCAGAAGAAGCAAAACCCAGTGCTAAAATGATCCTAAATGTCTAATAATTCATATAACCGATGCGAAAGTGCTACACAATGGGCTTTGAAATAGATGAGAAAATCGTGTTATCAGTCATGCGATGTGACGGACGTGTGAGGCGCTCCTGGTCATGAGACATGACCAAGGTTCACGGCTAACCCTATGGCGTGAAGCCATACGGGAATGAATATGATTATGTTCTGATGTGATATGAATATATGTTTAATGTTGAATATTATATTTTGTGTTTTATCGTTTTAACACCGTTCTCGCTGAGAACGAGTTTACCGGATTCAACCCGGGTCATTCACTAAGCAGTTGTGCTTAGCCCTCGTGGTTTCACCTTTTTCAGATCACGAGGAGCACGAGCAGCACGCTTGAGGTGACGAAGACTTTGAAGAGACAACATCGTGTACGGGGTTTTCCTTCTTTATATGTTTTGAATTATGGAACACGATTCCTATGTTTGTACGGTTGCACATTTCTAATTTGAACATGTGTGTTTTAAGACTTAACTATTGTTTAATTCCGTTGTGTGTTTAATATTAAAACGGTTTGAAGATTCCCATATTTTGGTTTCGTAATATTTTATCGCTTTCAGTCTATGTGGCGCACGGAAATCGGGATACGGATGTCACATAGGCGGTCTCTACCAAGACACTATGACTACCTATCTCGAATAGAGTTTGTTGATGATGTTACGAACGTTGGTGATGATTTCGGTTGATGATCCTTTTGTATCACGATATCATATGTCGAACATAAAGCATGAAAAATCCACCTTATATGATTCGACTACATTCTCGTTCACTGAGTTCGACTATACGAAATAGATGACGTTCGTCTATAGTGTGGCCACACATTTCTACAGTCTCGCTCACACGAGGGGCCCAACGATATCTCTCTCTTTTACGAGAGGTACAAATCCCATCTTGACTATCTACAATCCAGCACATGATACGTGTCGTACCTGATACACGCCTTTATAGTCCTCCTGTTACGCAGGACGTTTGACATATTCAAAGTACGCAACTCCTTATGTTGGATTCTGTAGATATCTCAGGTCACAAGATCCAATCATGGAACCGTCACATGAGATTCTAGTCATGACGCTAGTCCATGTGACAATTTCATGTGGGTCATTCCAGTATTCTATTCTCGAACGAATACCTATGATTGTGATTATATCCAATACCAATGATCATCTCTATGATCATCTATCACACATCATACTAGTCTTAGTATATCATTGTTCCTACAATGATATATGACTAGAGAGTTTAGTATTGTTCCTAACACTACATGGATTTCATAACATATTAAAGTATGCATAACATGTAATGAATCAAACACTCATCCATAAAACCATAGCAAGTGTCAATACATCGAATGTATCATAATAAAGCTCATACAATAGTATATCATAGATCTCTAAACCAACATTTTAGTGGTTCACTTCGGGAACATTTTATTCGGTATTCTAAATTTTGTACTAAATCAGTATCGTATATAATTCGGCTCGGTTCGATTTTTGTTTTTATTAAAAAATTTTAGATTTTCTTAAAAAAATTCTGTTTTTCGTGAATTTTATAATGTTCGATTTAAAAAAAAAAATCGGTTTTATAAAAAATATATCATTTGCAAATTTTGAACAATATGGTTTGCAAAAAATATCGAGATTTTCGATTCGAAACGATTCGATTTCTTGTAATTCTTGTAACCGAATCAAAACGCCCACACCTAATTTAAATTATTGCCATGTTAGGTATATAATAGACAAATTTGTGAGTACAATGAGTGAAGTCGTCGGCTCTCCTTGTGTCTCTGTTTTGTCATAAACCTCAATCTCATGGTCGTACCCTCAAATTCTCCTATTACATTCATGGGTGAGAATAGGAATGTCAAACGAGCCAGTTCGGACAACATCAAACTAGTTCGTTCCCAGCCAATTCATTTTCAGTCCAATTCGTTAAGCCCGTTTTTATACGGGAAAAAAATTCAAGGTTCGAACCAGATCGCTCGAACTCGCGAGCCAAAAATCATATTTATTAGGGTAAAATCCCTAAAAAAACTCCAACTTGCAAAAATATATACAAATAAACCTTCAACTTGAAAAACTATCATTCAATCTCCGAACTTGTAACTTGTCATTGAATAAAACTTCGAACTTGCAAATTATTGCTCTAATAAACCTTTGACCGGTTTGACCACAATTTCAGGCGATCGGAAATCTACGTATTAACGGATTATTGATGTCACTTTATACACGTTATCAATTTTAATTTAAAAAATGACATCAGTAATCTGTCAATACGTGGATTTTCGATCGTTTGAAATTGTGGTCAAACCGGTCAAAGGTTTATTAGAGCAATAATTTGCAAGTTCGAGGTTTTATTCAGTGACAAGGTACAAGTTCGGGGATTGATTGACAGTTTTTCAAGTTGAAAGTTTATTTGTATATATTTTTGCAAGTTGGAGATTTTTTTGGGGTTTTACCATATTTATTAATACTAGTAATAACACTATATTTATACTATTTCAATATATATATATATATATATATATATATATATATATTATATATATATATATATATATTAATATATATATCTACATATATATATATATATATGTATCTATAACTATAAATATAAGATGACTACAATTTATATTTTGAAAATAAATTTTGAATTACATATTTCAAATTTTTATTTTTTAATAAAACTTTTTTAAATATGAATTATGATAAAAAAAAATATAGTAAGAATATTGTCTTTATAAATATATAGGTATAATATAAAATTATTTTGAAAATGATGGGCATTTTTATTTTTAGAATAATTTTTATAATTATTTTTTAATAAAAATAAAAAAATTCTACAAAATATACCTAAAATCTACAAAACATTGGTTTTTGACTTTTACGTGATTTTCTTAAAAAAAATGACTGAACGGATTTTTAAGAAAAATAAAATAAAAAAATTGATTGGAATTTTTTAGTTTTTTAATCTCCAAAAACCGGAAAAAATGTTTTACCGTCAAGGCCTTAACCTTTGCTCCCTTAAAAGTAGGGGTGGACAAAATATCCGAACCAATCCGTTATTCGATTCGTATCCGAACCGAAAATTTGGATATCCAGAGTTTACGGATCGGATACAGATATTTATTTGGAGATATTTGTCGGATACGAATATTAAAATTGAATTATCCGATATATCCGATCTGATCCGTATTTTGTAATAATATTATTAAATATAAGAATAATTTGGTATGGAGATTTAAAATGCTTAATATTTACATATTTTTTAGGGTGATTCAAGAAAAATTTTATATATATTGAGGTTTATAATTTTAATTTTTAAATATTAAGATTTATTATGTTTAATGTTTTAAATTTTGAATTTTGAATATATTTGTATGTGATAGATTATAATTGTATTTGTATTTGAGTTGATTTGGAATGTTTAAATTATAAATTTTAAATTTGTGAATATTATTTATCTTAAATAGATTATATATTTTATTTACGTTTGAATTTGTTATCTAATTTAAATTAAAAAATTTATAATAATTTAGGTCGGATACGGATATCCGCAAATATCCGTGATTTTAACGAATATCCGAAGTTGCGGATATCCGAAAATTATGGATCGGATACGGATAATAAAATCGAATATTTGTGCGGATCAGATACGGATACGGATATCTCAAAAATTCTGGATATCCGATCCGTGTCCACCCCTGCTTATAAGAGAGAAAGGTATACTAAAATGCCAGAACATATAATTTCAAATCCAATCTCGTTTTTTTTAATTGTTTATAATGAAATTTTGTATGTGTGAAAAAATATATAGATAGATATGGTTATCAGAATTCAAATTTTATAAAAAAATAAGAAGTTAATAATAATTCCGTAATTTTTTTTTGGTAAAATGTGATTGAATATTCATATCTGTAGTAGCAAAAATTTACATCCAGTCTTTAACTATGACTGCTCGTAGCAACCTAATACAAGGAGATCCCATGACAAAATGATTCAAAAGCTGGACTAAAGTAACCCAGACGCTACAACAAAAGTTACATTCTCAAACGACCAGTTAGGAAATACCAATGCTCCAGCAGAAAATTGTTGTCTGTAGCCCTCCTCTCCTTCATCGAGAGCAGTAAGTTCTGCATCGTCTTATCCAAGCGCCTACACAATATATCTATCGGCTTCGTTATGTTCCGAAATATCCTGTTGTTACGCTCATTCCACAGTAGATGTACCGTCACTTGTAGGATCAGTTTCGAGAGAATTTCCCTGTTTTTGCCCCTGTCATTTCCAGCCTGAGTAATCCAAGAATGACAGTCGTATAGATTATCCGGCGGCGAACTCCAACAGCAAGAAGCAAAATAGAACCATAGATTGACACTATAAGAGCACTCGAAGAAAAGGTGGTGGTGGGATTCCTCCTCTACTCCACATAACACGCACTTGTCATCCGTTTGTAGACCCCATCGACGCAATCGATCCCTAGTAGGGAGTCGCTGCTGCATGGTCTGCCAAAGTAAGAATGCATACCTGGGTACAGACCCACGACACCATACCAAAGTAGGGGTGGACAAAATATTAGAGGTATTTTTAGAATTTTGAAAAAAGATCACGGATAATATTTTTTTGAAAAAAAAGATAATCACATAATTTTGGTAAATATAAAGGATGTTTCAGTAATTACAATAAATATCGGATGGTAAAATTATAAAACTCGAATGCGAATTCTGTTTATGGATGGATGCATTATCCAAAATATCTTCTTTTGCTAAAACTACTTCTACATATACCCTCTTTCAAATGTGACAATATAACAGTATGATGGTAATAACATTAAACTTATGGTGATCACATCAAGTCACCATGGTCTTACCTTACATATCACACTAATTATTTGGTAAAATCATCATAAATTTAACTATGTCTAATGTGAACTTGTGAAGGTGACCATATAATTATTCCTGTTATATAGTCATATGGAGAAAGTATATGTGGAAGTAATTTTAGCAAAAAAAGTATTTTGGATATTTTGGGATGATCTCATTTTAGAAATCTGAACTCAAAATCTGAAATAATTGTGATATCCGAAAACCTAAAAATTTTACACAGGCGATTTTGGAGATAAAAAAAAGATTAGGTTACAAATTACAAATAATTTGGAGAACTCTTACACTACAACTTGCGGACCAGCAAAACCAAACCAAGTCAGCTAAACCGGCTTCAACCAAGTCAATTACCCAACACCAATTCAACCGGACGAATAATGTCTACTGCACAAAAAAAAAAAAATCATATCCTCAATCAAATAACTCCGCTTCCAAAACTTTTTTTTAATAACGGTTCCAAGGAGCGTTTACACAAACTGCTCCCTTGACACAGAATAAATTTATTCCGTTACGAAATATTTTCGCCTCTCCTAGTTTAAGGACCAAAAAAAACAAGATTTCATCACCATCTTGACTCAGGGAAAAAAAACTGCAAAACCCCTCGAGAATCAATCAACGCACTTAGGCACCTCCGGAGCCGTACTTCTTGCCGAAGACGATGAGCTGCAACTTGTCGTAACCGGCGAGAACTCCGGCACCGGCTATGGCTCGGAGAATGTTGGCTCCGGCACCTTTGAACAGCGACTTCGCTCCCTCGTTCTTAAGGATCTGCGAGAAGGCGTCGAGTGAGCTCTTGTACTTCACAGCCTCTCCCGACGTCATCATCATTCTTCTCCGGACTGTGTCGATCGGGTAGGATGCGAGGCCCGCACCGTTTGTGATGAGCCACCCAAGGGCGAAACTGGCGAAGAAACTATCCTGAAATCGGCAAAACAAAAAACCGGGGACTCGAGATGTAAATCCGATGCGAGAAGAGAGCGAACAATCCAAGGTTACCCAGTAGAGGTGACCAACATGATTAATAACAAGATTGATCCAAACCAAATTCGATATAAATAATGAACTGTTATAATTTCACTAAAACCGGACAAAACAAACCGAAATCAAACAAAAAATAACTGAAAAAAAAATCTTAAAAGAATAATATTTTTATCCATAAAAAACAAACTCAATCGAAAATCAAACTAAATTCAAATTAAAAACCGAATGATTATAATTTCTGTAAAAACGAAATAACCAAACCGAAACCGAAATGACCATCTAGTTACCGGGTTTGGATGAGAGGAAAACGAACCTGCAGGTCGCCGGTGAGGAGAACAGGCTTCACAGAGTCGTAAAGACCAAAGTAGAGACCTCGGTAGACGATGATACCGACACAGGAGATGTTAAACCCACGGTAAAGTCCAGCGATACCGTCAGATTTGAGGGTTTTCTTGTATACATCGACAAGACCATTGAATTGTCTCTCGCCTCCCTTCTTGGCAGCCTTGGCATCGTTGGCAAGACGGGTACGAGCATAGTCAAGGGAGTACACAAAGAGAAGAGACGAGGCACCGGCAGCACCTCCAGATGCCAAGTTACCAGCGAACCACTTCCAGTAGCCATCCTTGTCTTTCTTGAAGTTGAAGAGCCTCTTGAAGTAATCTTTGAAGGCAAAGTTCAAGGCCTGAGAGAGAGAGAGATTAGACATAATCACACAATCATGGGTGTTTTTGGAAGAGAGAAAGAATGGACAAAACTTCTGGAACCTGAGTGGGGAAGTAACGGATGACATTGGCAGTGTTTCCTCTCCACAATGAGCCAAAACTCTCTTCCTGGATTGTCCTCTTGAAACAGTCACCGATACCCTTGTAGGGTTCAGAGAGCCGGCCAGCCTTGATCATCTCATCCTGGTTCTGGATCAAAAGCTTGACACGTTCAATGGGCGCAGCAGCAGTTTTGGACACAGCAGCAGAAACACCGCCCATCAGGAAATCGATAGCAAAGCTGGTGAACCCTTTCTCCGACGGAGCTGCAGCAGACACCGGGGAAGCAGTGGATGCCACCCGACTTGTGGGGACAAGAGGGTATTGGATCGCAGCATTGGAGTAGTTTCCATATGCAGCACATCTAGATGGCCTCTGGAAAGCCCCGTCATTAATGTCCTGAGAAATGCTCGACCTCAGAAACTGGCAGGCAGCCTTCTGCATGACCGTCGGGTGCTGAACCTGATCAACCATTTTGACCTCTGCAGGAATATACAAGTACTAGTAACAATCAACCTTTCAGGTTCAAACATTGCATTTAGTTCAATCGAAAACCATGTGCCACTCAAATTACATTTAAAACAACTAAACAAAAACAGTGCCTTGAATACTCCAACATCCGATCAGACAAACAAAACGACACAAACAAAAGAAATACAAAGAAGACATTCTAGCCAAAGACACATCCCGACTCATCAAAATAACAAGTTCAGACCACAGGCAGCATTTCCAATCATTGCATAAAGTTCTACCACAAACTTGACAATCAACAGATCCCATGAGAGGATAATTAAAAACCAACATGAGAGAAACAGCAGTGTAAGTTGTTGAATTCTAGATAGATAGAGCCAAGCAAACATCATCAATTCAATATTTTCCATTTCATTTTCCAATGGCTCGAGCTACACGACTGTGAATCTCAAACCCGAGATCTTGAACGAACACCAGAATCGATGCACATCGAAATAGACAATCCATGAATCGAACATAAAAAGCCTTTACTTGTCATATAAAATGGCTGGCCCAAGAAAACAGGAGACTTATATTCCGAAGAACAATAACTCTCGCTGGCCCAAGAAAACAGGAGACTTATATTCCCAAGAACAATAACTCTCGTACAGAGATCCACGACATCAGAGCCGACACAACTAGCAACTCAATGACATACAACATACGAAACACAGATTTAAACCACCACATCAAAGAAACACAAACAGATCTACGAAATGGAAACACTGAAACTCAAACAATGACACAGATTCAAATACAATCTGAAAAATTGCAAACAAATATCATATTACTCAACCGAAAAAATCCAGATCTAAAACACCAAAACACAGTACAATCTGACTTTCACCTTTTTTAGATCTAGACAAAGAAACAGATCGATAGATAGGAAACCCCAGAGAAGAACAGCAACGAAATTTAAAACAAATACACGAATATGAGAGAAACGTCTCTTACATTTGACGCAATCGATGGTTCCGCGGAATTCCTGGAGCTAGATTCTCCGCCCTTTTCTGTCGGAGCCCAGAAGCGAACGACGGAAGAGAACTTCTTTGTGGCCAAGAGGTGGAGGTTTGCAAACAATGATGGTTAGGCCTTTTATTGGCTCGAGAAGTAGGGTCTCAACTCTCAACATGGGGTGGAAATCATCATCTGTTACGCAGGTGTACGTACGCTGCAGCCATATAGCCGTTGGATCAAGTGATGGAGATGTTCTAGAAAATATAGGAAGCAGATTTGATTTTATTTGTAAGGCCACAATTACTGGTGTTGCCACAAAAAATGGTTGGACTTATATTGCATACGGAAAATGTTCTAGAAAATTAGCGAGAACATCATCGTCTTTGATTTGTAATTATTGTCAAGTTACAAACGCAGTCAAAGTGATAAGGTATTTATGTTAATAATGTTTATTAAAACGTAATTATTTTGTATCAATGGTTCTCAATTGATATATGTTTTATAATTTCATTTTAATAGGTTTCGCGTTGAGTTAATTGTTGATGATGGTAGAGATATCGCTTTCTTCACTGTCTTTGATAGAGAGATGACTAAATTGCTTAATGTCTGTGCTTCATAGACAATTGAAACTAACGTAAGTTATTTTTTATATTTTAAATTCATTTAATATTTTTTCTTTTCGTATACTATTCGTCATGCAGAATATTAATATAATATTTATGTATTTAATTTTTTTCACGTGTTCCAAACATAGGTCACTCATCTATCTGATGCCGAAAATTCCACAGATTTACCGAAGTGTCTTAAAAATATCATCGGAAAACAATTATCATTCCAAATTAAAGTGATACCGTATAATTTCTCAACAAAACATCATTCTTTCGCCGTGTCACGCATATTTGATGATGTTTCTAGATCCAAAGAGTGCAAAACTACGGGAGCAAATACCCCACAGTAATTAGATAAATATTTTTATTTAAAAAGTTTATTACTACATATATGTTATTGTTATCTTTGCGTTAATTACTGTAGGACATTGCACAAAAAAATTTCCAACAAATCGATGAAGATTTCCAACACATCGATGAGTCTCATGATACTAAAAGAGTTGGAAAAAACCAACGCTTCAATTAAAATCATTATTCTCTCAGATAAATTTTCACTTCACCTTGGCTTTCATATTTTTAGATCTGTGATTTTGAACTTATATGCATTTTCAATGATAAATGTCGGACTAAGGTTTTGTTTCCAAGTATATTTGGTTTACTGTTATGAGTAGTAATTTTATTTTTTATAGGTTATTTTTAATAGGGAGATTCACATATTAAATATTGAACTTTAACCAAATTTCCAAATTAAATACTTAACTATCCCACTTCCAAATTAAATACTTAACTATATTGAAATTCACAAATAAAAACTAAACTTTTCAAATTTTAACATATACCTAAAGGATAATCCAAAACAAAACCCTTTACTTTTTTTTTCATCACAATTTAAACCCTATACTTTTTTTTATCCAAAAAAACCCTATACTTTTCAAAATTTTAAAAATTATACACATTCATATACATATATTAATTATTATAAGCACAAAATCAATTACACATTTATTTTCCACAAAATTAATTGCACATTTATTTTATATAGTTATATGTATATATATGTTTTATATATATGCGTGATATATGTATTTTTTCCTAAAAAATTATTATATATATAAAAAACTATTTATTATTTGTATATTGTTTTATATATAAAAAACTATTTTCCAAAAACATATTTATATGTATATATATGTTTTATATATGTATGGTATATGTATTTTTTTCCTAAATTTTTTATATATATAAGAAATTATTTATTATTTTTATATGAGTTAAATTGTCCAAAAAACATGTTCTTGAAAAATAGTTTCTTATATATAAAACAATATACGAATAATAAATAGTTTCTTTTAGGAAAAAATACATATATCTTACATATATATAAAACATATATATACATATAAATATATAAAATAAATGTACAATTAATTTTGTGGAAAATAAATGTGTAATTGATTTTGTGCTTATAATAATTAATATATGTATATGAATGTGTATAATTTTTAAAATTTTGAAAAGTATAGGGTTTTTTTGGATAAAAAAAAGTATAGGGTTTAAATTGTGATGAAAAAAAAGTAAAGAGTTTTGTTTTGGATTATCCTTTAGGTATATGTTAAAATTTGAAAAGTTTAGTTTTTATTTGTGAATTTCAATATAGTTGAGTATTTAATTTGGAAGTTGGATAGTTAAGTATTTAATTTGGAAATTTGGTTAAAGTTCAATATTTAATATGTGAATCTCCCTTTTTAATATTGTCTATGCTCATGATAATATAACTTCTCCACTAGCATGGATTAAATTATTAATATTATGGGATACTTTTGATTATAACATCCCAGAATCCAAGGAGCCGACACACGTAAAATGCTATTAAGATAATATCGCGCCTAAAATCATGGATGTATTTGAAATAAAATCAAGAAATTGAAAGTTAAATCTAATATTAAACCAAGATAAATGATGAGACACAAAATAAGATATTACGTATTTAATATACAATCAGTTTTTTATATGAAATTCAAAAGTGTAGGATGGACTTTTTTTTATGGCAATAGATCAATTAACATATTGCCTATACATTATTATGTATATGTGTGTGTCAATGCGAGGGATCTAGAAAATTAAATTCTTTTGTTTTGCGCATCATTTTGTCGACCCATTTCCAACTGGTATTTCTACCAACAACATCGCGTACTGCTCTTCGCATATTTGTGCTTTTCTTTTTTAACTAGCTGGTTTCTTATATCTTGCGGGTAAGTTTCAATATCGTTGTTTTGATTGTTAGTTTCGGTTTTTTTGGATGTTAATTCTGGTTTACATCGGATTTAGGTTTATTATGTTTCGTTATTAAAACGCTTTATAGATTCCGATTTTCATCATGCATACATCGGCTTGGATTCATCGTTTTTAAATACATGAAATATTACACTTAATCAAATAATTTCTCCTCATCTGCACTTCCTGGACATCTACTTTTGTCTGAAGTATGATATAAGCAAGCACCAATACTTTTATATTCTATATTTACAAATATCTGCATAAAAAAATGGCTCAATAATATTCTGTCTTCTCTCTTTTTTGGGTAATAATAATATGTCTTCTCTTTACGAATCAATTTTTCTTGAAATTCACTCTATAATGAATTGTACTATTACATTCAATAAGTTAAAAAAACAAATAAAATACAGTAAATTTATTTAATACGAAACATTATATGTAATATGAATATATGTTAAAAAATGTCGGAAACTAAATTCATATAAACCCCGACCTAGAATTTTAAACCATAATATTTTCTGATTTTAATTTCTAGCTTTGTGTCTTTGAAAATAGCTACCCCTAATATTCTCTAACCAAATATTCTATATTTGATGTCGACATTTGCTATGCATTTATTCCGACAGAGAGTTTTTTTTTGTTGTATCAATTCGAAGTGTCCTGTTTAGATATATTATGCCACTTTATTTAAAAGGTTATATTCTAACGTTTTCTAAGTAATGGCTAAATTTTGTGTTTATATTGAAACAAATTCATATCTTTGTCTATGTTGGCATATATTGGTGTATCTTAATTGTTTATTTTTCTTTGCATTTTCAGTTAAATTATCTGTTTGCACTTGTCCTCGATTAAGGATTGGCGGAAACCCATAACAAACACGTCACGTAATCACCAAATATTGAGCAGAACAGAAACAGGTTTGTTATATATCTAAATAACTATTAATTATAAAATTTTAATCACAACTCAATTTCTAATTTTTTATTTTTAATCATAGGTGTATTGCTGGATTATATTGAATGTCGTCCATGGCTTGCCGACAAGTATCTTATGGTTGTTGATCCAATACATCCAATCTCATCCACAATGGCGAAAAATACTAAAGGTATCATTACATACATATATATGATTGTGTCTTTAAAAACACACTATATATAAATAAATAAAATATTATGTATTCTCTATTATTCGACAGTTTGTTAAGCACGGTTTAATTTAAAATACCAAATAATTTATTCTAGGGGAATGTGCAAAGAGATGTAGCATAAGACGAGCGATTGTATTGGCCAAGCATGCAATGCAATATAAAAAAAGTTTGAATTTTATGTTTCAGTTTTGAATTGTTCATATAATTAAGGTAGACTTTACACTACAAGAAAAACTGAAATTTGCGATACCTGTTGCGACCGAACTTTCAGTCGCAACTAAATTTGCGACAGACCGCGACTAAAAAGCGACACAATCTCGGAAAAATATCTCTGTCGGACTTGGACGCAAAATCTGTCGCAAATTTCCGACCGCTTGCGACCGTTATCTCTGTCGCACGTATTTGCGACAGAAACACGACGGAAAACGACAGATAATTTACGACAGATGGTCTGTCGGTATGTACCGACACAGTATGCGACAGATATGTTCGGTCGGGCTACGTGTACGACACATTTGCGACAGATGTTATGCGTCGCGGATGTAATGCGACCGATATGCGACACACTGTAGGAGTCGCTCAATATTTGCGACTGACGTGCGACTCACCGATGTGTCGCAAAATTAGGTACACACGTGAATGGTATGTCACCTAACTTTTGTCGCAATTCTGTCGCACTTCGGTCGCAATTCATTTTACGACAGAAAATATCGGTCGCAATTCCGTCGCAACTCCCTCCTATATATCCACCGC
>NW_010965122.1:428983-431520 GCF_000463585.1 Tarenaya hassleriana
GATGGCCCTAGTTATCCGACGAATGCAAATATTCCCCATATATTTGACAGAAAAGGAAGATGTGGTGGTAAGGCCAGCGATGCCTACTTATCTGAAAAAGACTATCATGTGGTACATACTTTTGTATTGTTGAATTGCGAAGAAGTACTACCTTTTGAAAGGTTCGTTTATACATTTAATTATTTATGGCGTACAATTTTTTGATATTAATTCATTTACAAGTTTTTTTCATTTTATTTTGCAGGATTTTTGATGAACAAGTATACAACATGTATGGTGACGTAAATGACGAGGAATTGACCAAAATTAAAGAAAAAGGGTTTGCTACGTGGTTAAAAGAATATGTAAGAATTTTTCATCAAATTTCTTTTTTATACCCATTTTTAAGATCGATCAAGTATATATTGATATTTAAACAACCTATTTTTTCTTTGTTTTGCAGATTCGAACGTCACCAGAAGATCATCCATTGTGGTTGCATGAGCTAGTTCAAGGGCCCATTTGTCGTGTTACATGTTGGCCTATATTTTTTACCAGAGGCTACGTTTTCCACACACATGAACACGGACAACATCGTTCGACACATAATTTTGGTGTTTCTGTGAAAGGGTCAGAGTACTGTGCATCTGATAACGAACCCGATTTTTACGGACTACTGCAGCAGATTTTTGAACTCCAATATGCAGGTCATTTTGGACTCAAAGTGATGATGTTCAGGTGTGATTGGTTTGATCCTACACCCATGCGAGGGATCAGAGTCAACAAAACAGGTGTTTTTGACATATGTTACACACGTCGATACGGAAAATATGATCCTTTTATATTGGCTTCTCAAGCAGATCAAGTGTGTTACATCCCTTATCCGAAGAAAATTACAAGAAGGTCAGACATTGATTGGCGAGCCGTCGTGAAGATCAACCCCAGGGGAACTATTATTCAAGAAGAAAATGATGAACAAATCCCGCTTCAAGATGTCGATCAAGGCATTCTTCAAATTGAAGACACGATTGAGGTTGGAAAGTTAATAGCCGAAGAAGGAGTAGTTGAAGAACTTGCAGACAATAATGACGAAGAGCAGGATAATACCGATGAGTCGGACGAAAAAACAACAGGAACTTCTGAATATGGTTCTTTTGATTAATAATATATTTTTTTTTATGTATGAAATACCAATTTGTATTACAAATATTGTACTCCAAATCAAAATATTAGTTATCGTAATTTTTTTTCATTTTATTTTTTTTAATTATTACATTATGTTGCGACCGAATTATCTGTCGCAACATTGTCGCAAAATGTCGGCATCTGCGTTTCCCGTTTTTTTTTCGTTGCGACGGATGGCGACAGAATAAATCGGTCGCAATGTCCACGTGTCTCCCACTTTAATGACACAGCGACAGATTGCGACAGAATAAATCGGTCGCAATGTTCTTGAAAACATCGCGAATCGTCTTCTTCCTCCGACACTTAGCAAAAAAAACTTTCCATTTTTTCTTCGCCGCCGTCCCCCGCCGCCCGCCGCGTTCGCTTCGCCGCCGTCCCCCGCCGCCCGACAGGTAAGTTTCCCTACTCATGACTCCCCTCTTATTCCCATTTCCGAACGGTTTAGGGTTTAGGTTCATGGTTCGATTCTTTCGAATCGAATTTCAACAGATTCGTGGTTCGATTCCCACCGAAACTGCCGCACCACTGCTCCGCCGTCTCCCACCGACACCGCAGCGTCACCGCGCCGCCGTCCCCCGCCGACACCGAGGTTATGGATCGATTCTTTCGATTTTACAGTGTTTTTTGTGTCGATTCTAAGTGTTAATATTATATTTAGGGTTTAGGGTTATGTTTAGGGTTTAGGGTTTATTTAGGGTTTAAAAATAAATTTAGATTTTAGGGTTTATTTAGGGTTTAGGGTTATGTTTAGGGTTTAGGGTTAGTTGGTTTTATTTTAGGGTTTAGGGTTATGTTTAGGGTTTAGGGTTAGTTGTAGATTTTAGGGTTCATTTAGGGTTACTTTTAGGGTTTAGGGTTATGTTTAGGGTTTAGGGTTTATTTTAGGGTTTAGGGTGAATTTAGGATTTTAGGTTATGTTTTAGGGTTTAGGGTTTATTTAGGGTTTAGAGTTTATTTAGGGTTTATGGTTACTTTTACGGTTTAGGGTTATGTTTAGGGTTTAGGGTTTATTTAGGGTTTAAAAACACGTCGCTAGAATTTAGGGTTTATTTAGGGTTTCAGATAACTTTTTTAGTATTTAGGGTTTAGGGTTAGGGTTTACTGCTAGTTCACGGGTTTTCTTGATTTTGTTTTGTTATATGTAATTTGTAGATGAGTCACTCCCATTCTAGTGGTCGTAGTGGTAGCGGGGTACGATCCCGAGGACGTGGGATCGGATCATCTAGATCACCATCTGTCCATCGGGATCAGGTGGTAGTCGATCCTCCTCGACTTGATGTACCTTTCACGGGTGCGGCTTCCCCCCAATCCGTGAATGAAGGTGCATCTAGTCATGGTGCATCGCCATCGGCATCGTTGCAGGAGATTCTAGC
>NW_010965122.1:432589-443402 GCF_000463585.1 Tarenaya hassleriana
AACGCGCACCCCCGACCCACACTGCAGGACGGAGATCATTTGCTCGAGTCGCCCATGAGATAGTAAGTAAATAAGTATTTATTTTTAAATTTTTAAAATTTTTTTAATTAAATTTTTTGGGTGCAGATGCAGAAGGAAGGTGAAGAACCTTCTGCGTTGCGATTGATGCAGGAGACTCACCGTCGAGCTGACGGTACTTATATCAGCGATCGGGTTCAGGAAATTGAGGATGCGATTCAGGCAAAGATCACCGATCGTCTCTCCCAGTTAGAGGAGAGTTGTGGCCGGCTATTTCCTCCTCGAGACGATCCACCAACGGCGCAAGATATGCCGTTCAACCCATTTCTGACTCCTCAGCCCGGAGTCGGACTTAAAAATTTACATTTGCGACAGAGTGCGACCAATGAATTTAGTCGGACGTTGCGACCGAATACCTACCGCTATATTTGGTCGTTATTTTGCGACAGAGTGCGACTGATGAAATTTGTCGTTACGTAGCGACCGAATACCTACTCCTACTTCGGTCGCAATGTGCGACAGAAATGAATTCACCAATTTCCGACAGATTACCGACATATAACCATTTGTCGTATATTGGCGACCGACGACCTACAGATCTATCGGTCGCAAAGTTGCGACAGAATCACCGACAGATTACCGACATATAACCATTTGTCGTATATTGGCGACCGACGACCTACAGATCTATCGGTCGCAAAGTTGCGACAGAATCACGACCACACAGATTTTGCGACAACGATTTAGCGACCGCTTCTTCATGTTGCGACAGAATTTTCGGTCGCAAATTACAGTTTTTCTTGTAGTGTTATACAGTAATTGTAAAACTTTAGTTACATATTACGATGTACATGTTGAACAGATCGCATATTTCAATTTAGAATATATCAATCCAAATATCAATTACAGTGTCATTTTAAAAATTAAACATTATATAATCAAAGTTTTAAAGAAAAATATTATGTGTTTTATTGCAAGAGGAAAAAATCTTCTAAACCAAATTATATCACCCAATGAGCGACACAATTACATTTTGTCAAAATTATGTATCTTTACATAATTATATATTTATGTCACACCAACGTATAAATTGTTATCATGTTAAGATTTCTCCAAAATCATTTTTCCCCCCTCTTTCCTATGTTAATAGTGAGGGTTCTATTGGATACAAGTTTAAAAATCCAGGGTTTTACATGAGATAAAGAAAATTCATGTTTTAAGATAAAAAAACTATTTTTCCCTATATAACAATATTTTTTAAACAACAAAAATATTTATTTTCTCAAAAAAAAATTCTTTATAACAGTTCACAAATTGTTCCTTTAACTCATATTTATTCATCAAATAGGTGTATCCATCACACTAATTTTAACTAAATGAAACAGGAAAAGTCTTCCAAACCAACTCTACTACTGGTGATCTCCTTCAGTGTTCATACTGTCAGGCATTAGTTTGGAAAAAAGAGAGTATTGGCCGAGATGGTCGCGTCGGCAATCTGTTGTATAATATATGTTGCATGCAAGGTCGAGTTAAACTACCTCCAGTGCAAAATCCTCCCATATTCCTGGAAGAGTTATACAGAAACTCAGCTGCATTTCGCAAGAATGTTAGAGCTTATAACTCAATTCTTGCATTCACCTCAATTGGTGCGAAGATCGACCACTCGGTAACATCAGGAAATGGACCTGATACGTTTAGTATCCACGGACAAAATCATCATCAAATAGGTTCTTTGTTACCCGCTGAAGGAAGACCGCCCCAATTTGCCCAACTTTATATATATGATACTGCAAATGAGGTTTAGAACCGTATGAGTACACTCAGTCGAACATCAAGTGTTGGAGATTTAGATGAGAAAATTATCACAGGCCTTATTCGGATGATGGATGATTTTAATTGTCTTGCAAAGATATTTAGAAAGGCAAGAGATCGGTATGAATCAGGCGACATCTCAGATTTTACAATAAAGCTGGTACAACAAAAACATCGTGGTAAGCAATTCGACCCTCCAACCAATGAGAAAATTGCTGGTTTGATTGTCGGTGATATGTCAGCAACGATTGGTGAAAGAGATGTGGTATTACAGCTCAAACCCTCCAATCATTTATACCGAGTAAGCGATCTCCATCCATTGTTTATGAGTCTACAATATCCGTTATTATTTCATTACGGTCAGTATGGCTTCCATGATGAAATTCCATACGAAGATGAGAGAAACAAGATTAAGAGATCATTTGTTACCATAAGGGAATTCTATCCATACCAGATACATACACTATTATCTGAAGGAATGACAATTGTAAAAGCTGGTCGTCTATTTCAACAGTATGTTGTTGATGCATACACTACAATTGAGCAAGAAAGAATCCGATGGGTCAGAAATAACCAAAAGATCCTAAGGGCAGATCTTTATAATAATATTTTTGATGCAGTAGATAAGGGAGACAAATGCAAAAGTGTTGGGAAAAAGGATAATTTTACCACCTTCTTTCACTGGCGGCCCATGATACATGGTCGAAAATTACCATGATGCAATGGCTATCTATAGATGGTTTGGGAACCCAGATCTATTTCTCACAGTGATGGCAAATCCAAAATGGCAAGAGATATCTGATCATCTAAAAGCCTGTGGCAGTGAATCTGCACACGATAGGCCAGACATTGAATGTCGCGTATTCAAGATGAAATTAGATGACATATTAACAGATTTAAATGGAGGCATTTTTTTCCCAAAGCCAATTGCATGTATAATAATAAGTTTTATAGCAATTGTAATATAAAATGATACATATTATTTTTTGTTGTACCATTATACTTACTTTGTGTATCCATTACACTTTAATAATTGCGGTGATATACTCCGTGGAATTCCAAAAACGAGGTTACCCCATGCTCATATACTTGTATGGTTGGATCCTTTGTACAAGACCCCTACAACAAATGATATCAACAAATTTATTTTAGCAGAGTTGCCGGACAAGGAAACCGATTTTGAAGGATTCAAATTAGTTGAACAACATATGATGCATGGTCCTTGTGGTCTAGACAGACCACGCTCCCCGTGTATGGAGAAAGGAATGTGCACGAAAAAATATCCACGACCTTACACAGAACATACAAGTGTCGATAAATCAGGATATATCGTATACCGTCGTCGGAATGATGTATCCAAATTTGTGATGAAAGGAGATGTAAAATTAGATAACTGTTTTGTGATCCCACATAATTTAGAGCTACTGGAGAAATACAAGGCTCACATCAATGTGGAATGGTGCAGTAAATCTACAGAAATCAAATATATGTTCAAGTCTATCACAAACGGAGTGGATCGAGCAACCATCCTTACTCAGAAAGGTACAACTGCAATACAGGGGACAGATAACATCAGAGACAGAGTGCATCAGATAAATGAGATAAATGACTATTTAGAGTGTCGCTACTTATCGGCATGTGAGGTTGTGTGGAGAATACTGTCCTTTCACATACATTATCAAAAACCTTCGGTAACAAGATTACCGATACATCTCCCAAATCAACAAAACTTGATATTTGATGATTCAATAGATCTTGAAAAAGTTATGGCACGACCAGGCACACGGGATACAATGTTTACAGAATGGATGAAAACAAACAAAGAGTATGAAGAAACAAGGCAATTAACATATGTTGAATTCCCAACAATGTACGTATGGAATAACACTGATAAAAAATGGACTCAGAGGAAGAAAGGATTCACCATCGGAATAGTTGTAAACATCCATCCAGCTGCTAGGGAGCTTTACTATCTAAGGATGCTAATCAACGTCATAAAAGGATCGTGCAATTATGACGAAATCTATACAGTTGATGGTGTTAAATACAAGACATTCAAGGATGTTTGTCAAGCTAGAGGATTACTGGGTGAGACAATGAACGAAGTGAGGCAATAGATGAGGCAGCGACATGGGCAACCGGGGCCCAACTGCGAAATCTATTTGTTACACTTCTAATATATTGTGAAGTCGTAGAGCCACGTAAACTATGGGAGAAGTGTTGGAAATCACTTGCTGATGATATACAATACAAGAAGCAAAAGGAATTCAATTTTCCTGATTTGCAGCTGACAGATAATGAGCTAGAACAATATACTCTTACAGAGGTTGAGAAACTATTGAGGCAAAATGATAAATCATTGTGTGATTTTCCAAACATGTCGTTACCTGATAAAAGTATGCTCGGTCAAATCGAGAATACTCTGTTGAGAGAGGAATTGCAATTTGATGAGCAATGGGAGAAAGAAGAACATCAAAAATTGTTTGCCTCTCTCAATGAAGATCAAAAAGTGGTGTATGATGTTGTAGTTTGATTCTATTGACAACGAAAAAGGAAGACTTTTCTTTGTATATGGAGCTGGTGGAACGAGAAAAACGTTCTTATACAAAACAATAATTGCGAAGTTACGATCAGAGAAAAGGATTGTATTACTAGTGGCTTCGTCGGGTATTGCAGCAATACTTCTACCCCGTGGCAGAACAACTCACTCTAGATTCAAAATCCCGTTAAATGTCGATGATAATTCAACATGCGATATAAAGCAAGGAACTATGTTGGCAGAATTGTTATCCAGAACTGAATTGATCATATGGGATGAAGCACCAATGGCACATCGTCACACATTCGAGACATTAGACCGAACAATGAAAGATCTTATGTCCCTCACTGATGAATCAGCCGCCGAGAAGACATTTGGAGGGAAAACTATGTTGCTAGGTGGAGATTTTAGACAGATATTACCAGTGGTAAAACAAGGAGGACGTGCAAATACAGTGCTAGCAACATTGCATCGTTCATATCTATGGACATCATGTGATATCTATATCTTATGACATAACTTACGACTTAACCGAGCTGAACAAGAATTTGCAGAATGGATCTTACTAGTTGGAAACGGGACGACTCATAATAGAGATATGAATCCTAATGAACTAGCTGAAGCAGATCGAATTATAATGGACAAAGCCTTAATGCTACAAAGTACAGATGACCCTCTGTCAGTACTTGCAACAATTGCGTATCCACGGTTTCTAAACTCATATTTAGATCATCAGTACCTTAAAGAACGGGCAATCTTAACACCCAGAGACGAGACTGTTGATGAAATAAATGCCTTTCTGCTCTCCAAAATTCCAGGACAAACTACAGAATATCTGAGCTCAGACAGCATTGGAATTGATAGCGCTCCAACAACTGATTGGCAAGCATTGTACCCCGTTGAATATCTAAATACTCTAGAGTTTCCTGGATTACCAAGTCATCGCCCGAATCTGAAGGTTGGAGTGCCCTGATGTTGTTACGAAATATCAACTGAAAAGAAGGACTTTGCAATGGGACACGTCTAATTATTACTCATTTAGGCAAAAGAGTTTTGGAGGCAGAAATTCTAACCGGAGCAAACATTGGGGAAAAGGTATTGATTCCTAAAATAATATTATCCCCAATAGATTCAAGACATCCATTCACATTACGCAGGAGGCAATTCCCAATAAGACTATGCTATGCAATGACAATAAATAAAAGTCAAGGACAAAGTCTTAAACAAGTGGCCCTATATCTGCCACGACCGGTCTTTAGTCATGGGCAGTTGTATGTTGCTCTCTCCCGTGTTACCTCTGCAAGCGGATTAAAAATCCTACAGCTTACAGATAACAACGGTGACAAATATGAGGTCCACAACATTGTCTACAGAGAAATCTTCAACGGACTACCAACACAATAAGGTTAGATGTAACTACTACTATCCTCATATTACACAGTTTATATACGAATATTATTACCAAATAGATGTAAGAAGCTATAACATGTAATAAAATCATGAAATCATGCACATAATATAATATTTACAATCAAGAATATATTACCGGAGAACATGAAATATAGTTGTATTAGAAAAAAAAATTATGATAATCGTTCACAATATACCAATATCCACTTAAAAAATAAAAAAATATTTTAATCTACTAATCATTTTTTTTATTTTTACAGGGACGTTTCGACAAGTTTTATGGGTAAGTACATCTTTTATACCGGTAAAACCAATGTTATAATCTTATGATCTCATGCATAAATTCATTATACAGTAAAAAGTATATTGATTTGTTAAACTATCGCCATTGTAGGATTCTTCAAAACATAACTCCCCAACGACATCATCTCCCATGAAAACGAAACAGTTGAAAAGCATTCAAAGTAACCAGTTTATTACGGCAAGATTCCTAAGGATATGGGATGAAAAAAATCATTTTCATGGAAGCTCATTCGGTGTCACTGGTTTTTTACTAATTGATGAAAATGTTCGTTATCCTGATTTTTCTTTTGCATATGTTTATTATGATAAGAGCTCTTATTTTAGCGACTTACAATTTTGCAAGCTGATGTTGTTGAAGGAAAAATTTATCAAAATCATGCAGAAACATATAGCAACATAATAAATGATATAGATATATTCGAAATAACCCATTTTAAAATTTTACCAAATAAAACTACATACAAGTTAACAGATAATAAATTTCGTATTTGTTTTACGAGACATACTACTGTTAAAAAAGTAGATGCTACCAATTTCAATATTGCCACAGAGAAATTTCGAATTCGTCTACACTGTGATTTGTTGGCATTGGCACACAAAAAAGAAGATTTACCAGGTTTGTGAGATATACTCGATTAATGGATATAATCATTCTCCGTTTATTATTAAAAGAGTAAGTTTAGAACTATTACCGTACATTGCACTTATTATCATTTTACCAACCCATTTTTTAGAAATCAAATTAACGTGTATTTTCAAACTAATATACAGCAAAAAAAATCGTAAAGCTTTCAATTTGGGATGAATCTGCAGCCTATATTCGTTCACAAATGGACAAGTTGAATATCAGAAGGAGCATCATGATTGTTACTGCTATAATCCCGAAGATTCTCGACGGTACTTCTTAAAACACCACCAGCTTTATAGATTTTTTATATATACATTCATCAATAAAATTAAAGTATTAAACATCATCTTTTTATAAAACAAGTGTTTTATCGCCCACTTCATCGTCATCTACAAAGATTTATATAGATGAAAACCTCGACATCATCAAAAAATTCCGGCAAAGATATATAAATCTCATTCTTAATACTCAAACGAATATTATATACAAGATTTACAAATTTATATTATTCGTTATCTAAACACTAAATTATTACCAGATATTGAAGACATCAGGCAGCCGAACAGAGGATAATCATAACACAGCCACGACATCAAACCGACACATCAACTACGCAAAACATTTATGTTTCATCACTCCTTTACCTCTTCAACATAAAATATCATGATGTTATATTAATTCGATTGTATGATTATAATTTCTCCATATCAGACAAGTTATTTATCTCATTATTTACATATTGACACCAACAAATTATATACAGTTTAAATGGAAAAACTAAAAATATAGTTTATTATAGACATGCACAACCCAATTATACATTCACTGACCTGTCAAAAATATATATTATAGAACTCCAAAACATCCTATATAAATTATAATGTTTTCCAAACCTATTAAAATTATCATATATAAGAATTACGGTTTTATTTATTATGCGTACGAGTTTGAACACATTCGACAAACATCGCGTAACAACTCATTAAAAAGGAACCTAAGTATACACATATTTAACCTTAAAACTACAACTCCTAATATTTATCGTTAACAATATTACTTCAATCTTGCAACATAACGCATTACGATAAATGCTAAAAATCTAGGATATACACAAATTCATTTACTCGGTATAAACTCTATAATTTATAAATAAATTTAAAAATAGATTTAATTTCAATATATTATTAAATACATAAAATCAGTAATCACCCGCACATCGCGCGGGTCCTAGCCTAGTAAATATATAAAAATTAAAAAATAAAATATATCAACACATACATACATAAACACATATATGCATATTCATACATACATGCACATATACGTATATATATACATATATTAATTTGTATAAACATACACATACAACCAACAATAGATGGCCTAGTGGTTGTGGGAGCACAAAGTGTTCTCCACGTCCACGGTTCAATTCCATGATGGTATGCACATGTATAAAAAAAACATATAAATTTTAATCCAACAATTGGTGGTATAGTGGTTGAAAGATGATAAAATCATTCCCAAGGTCTTAATTCGATTTCACTGGTGGAGAGATATATAATTTCTACACCAAAATAGTCTATATACAAAGGTTGATTCGAATATAGTATGGATATAGTCGGATCGAAGGTCCAGAGAATCATCCTTGTTATAAAGAAATATACATGCACATATATACATATACGTATACATATAATTTTGCAACTATTATTCCAACTTTGTCTGAGCTTCTGAGTGCCGAAAAGTTTGGGGTGACTACAGTTCGAAACATTTTGATATAATGATCTACTCCTGTAGTAAAAAAAAATCCTTTTTGAGAGCTAAATTATGTGTTACAATGGATAAATTATTTTTAAACGATTTTTAAATTATTTTCTAACAGAATAATTTTTTTATAGTAAACAAACCAATATCATTAAATCTTCTTTGTATATCAAAAAACGTATTGTGTAAATCTCATTTGTTTTTTTTTTTTGGTGTTAAATGTTGTATTTGTATTTATGTATAGTCTCATCTGTTTTGTTAGGGATTAAATGATGTTTTTTTGTAAACTGAATACACACCTAAAAGATATATTTGAGTCCTTATGTATATATTTTTCTGTTTTTCTACTAATTATAAATAGTATACACCACAACGGTGGAATCCTTCCCCATAACTCGTGGGGTGTTTTGTGCACCCGACTGTACATTTACAATTGTAAGTATATATATCCAGCTGAAATTTGAATTTATAGTAATTTTATAGATGGTTCTAAAATTTATATTTGGATCAATCTGTATTTATATTATCAGATTACGTTTGTATTTAATGAATTTATCAAATTTTTAAATTTTAGATACGTAAAGATTCCACCCATAAAATGAAAATTTAAAAAAAAAAAGTTGAAATACGTTGGAGATGCGGGGGATCGAACCCCGTGCCTCTCGCATGCAAAGCGAGCGCTCTACCATTTGAGCTACATCCCCTTGTGATTATAATTATTTATTCTTTTCGCCTCACATTTATTATCTTGAATAAAATATTTGATTTCAGAAATCTAATTACCACGATAAACATCTAGATATTAATATAAGACAATTATTTTTATAATTTTTTACTAATTCAATTATATTGAATGTGAATGTGATTATTTTAAAAGAAATAAATGACATAATTAATAAATATAAATAACATGAAAGGCATTTTTAGAATTTAGCATTGTCACAAAAAAAAAAAGACTAGCATTTAGCGGGTCTCTATTGCTATATGAACGTGAAGTCATGTGATACAAAATCATGTGCGACCAATTAATAATGTGCCATACATCAGTTTGTCACCCAAAAAATCGAATTATTTTTAACAAAACGATATGGATCACATTATAGAAAATAAGTGTGCATGGGTTTGTGGTTCTGATTATAAGGCCCATTATCAATATATTGGGCCAGCCCATTATAAATAAAGGGTAGGTTGGTAATTTGATAAAAAGTACATCAGAACGATGAAAAATTGAAAAACGTATAAATATCCCTCCCTGGTTTTCGTCCCCATAAAAAAAAGAGGTTTTAACCCTAATAACCAGTTGGGTCGCAGCTATTTCAGGGTACACCACCAAAATTATTATTATTTTTTTTTCAATTTTAACCCAGTTTTCGGTTGAAAAAGTCCAAAATACCCTTTTCGTTTTATTTTTTGCGATTTTATTACGACTAACATATAACTGATATACAACTAAAAAAAGACAGATGATTTTTTTGTCACCTTTTTTAGAATCGATTGTAACTATATTTAGAATTAATTACGAAGTCGTAATAAAGAAGTCCGTTTTCGAACGGATAAATATCGTGTATTCATTAAGGGTAATTTTGTCTTTTCAAAGGAAAAAAATGTGTTATGTTTTTTTAGGTGTACAAGTGAAATAGATGCGAGCAAGGGTAAAATTTCTAAAATGCATGACCTGGGTCGCACGAATTTCAGGCGTACACCAGCAAAACAAGGACGGGAAATTTTAACAAATTGTACACCATTATTTTATCAAAATTACTTAAATATCCCTGTTTTGAAAAAGTCAAAAATGCCCTCAAAAATGAAATTAAACACACGTGGATTTTTTATTTGAAAAAAGCACTTTTGCCCCGAAACTCTCGTCCGTCATCTCTCCCCTTCGCTTCCTGTTATATCGTTCCCTTTAGGGCACCTCCATTGTTACAGATTTTTGAGCTTTTGGAACGATTTTTGCGTCGTTTTTTTGGGACGATTGATGAAAAATCTGCTTATAAGGTACAATAGCTATAAATCCTAATCAATTTCGTCTATTATCATTCCATTTTTAAAATTATATACTTTGATATGGGTGTAGGGTATGAAATCCGAAAACTGATTTTGGATTTAGGAAATGATGAATGTTGTTGGTTTTTACAGAAAAATGGATGGTATTTAAGATTTGTATACATGTGTGTGTGTAAGGTATGATAGTATTTGGGAAAGAAATGAAGATGGATTGTATGAATGGAAAGGAGATGAAGATAAAACCAAGACAATATGCATTTGTAACAAAGCACGTGAAGTGACACATGATGAGCTTATGGGAAGTGTCTGTTGTCAGCTAAATGTTAGCTTCG
>NW_010965122.1:443855-455587 GCF_000463585.1 Tarenaya hassleriana
ATTGATTATTGCAACTGGTGATATTGCAGTTGAAGATACGACTCAGTTTGGTAATGAATTGATTATTGCAACGAGGTGTTGGTCGACCGATAACGAGTCGAATCAAAAGTGCCGGAGAAAAACGGCGAAAGAAAAGAAGATCAAGGATGAATCCATGTGATTCAGATGACTCAAATGGGACACAGTCAAACAAAAGGAAGAAGACGGGAAAAGCAATGGAGATACAGTTAGGAGATGAAATGTAAACTGATGTATGTATATTTCATCTGATAACTGTAACGACTTTTTGTGAACTATTGAATCGTAACTATGTTGCGACCTTTTGGACTTGAAAACAAAATCTTAGAAATTTATTTATAAAAAAGTAAGTTTTATAATCAACAACGTGTGTTCTTTATTTATAAAAAAGCAACATGTGAAAAAAGCAACGTGTGTTCTTTATTTGTAAAAAAGCAACATGTGAAAAAAAGTAAAAATGATCAACAACAAGTTTCGTTTTGACCACAATCAGAAAAGCAAGTAAAAAAATAATTTAGAAAAACCAAAATCTGACATGTCAAAAAAGTAAGTTTTTGTCTTATTATAAACCAAAACTAATATTTTGCAACTTAAATGCGGATACATTACGATTTTTGAAATTCGATGATAATGTCCAAAAAAAGGTTAAATAAAACGAGTTTTAATTTACAATTCATATGTATGAACTTAATATTGTCTTCTTAAGTGGAAAAATTGAGTTTACAATCAAATACAAATACTTTTATGTAAAATCATCAACTTTGGATCAAACCACATCATAATCTTTCTTACACATATAGGAGTATTTTCTAATTTACATGACAAAAAATTTAAAAATCTTTATTTTCTTAATTTGTACCTATAAAACATTTTAAAACACTTATTTGGTATGTTTTCGTCATTTATCGACCAAAAATTTAGTAAAATTTACAAGTATATATATTAATACGACTACTGTAAGTCGTATTTAAGTTACAGTTACATATATTTTCGCAATAGAAATTTTTAGCATGGATCCACGTGTCAGATGATTACTTTGACTTTTCTTCCATCAATAACGACTTACTTTTTCATATTGCGACTTACTTTTTTGTTGCCACTTACTTTTTAAGATTGCGACTTACATTTTCATATTGCGATTTAATTTTTAATATCGCGACTTATTTTTTGAAAAAAAGCAACTACTCTATTACGACTTACTTTTTAATAAATCGCAACAGACGTTTTTCATAAATTACGATTTCCAAATTAACCAAATCAACCTGTCTTCAAGTAATACAAAATACCATAACATTATACATAATACAAAATACCAAAATAACATAATGTTAGACATAATACAAAATACCAAAATAACATAATGTTTTACAAAACAACATAACATAAAACAACATAATGTCTTCAAATAGAAAATACCATAATATGATAAAACCAAGTCCAAGTCATGTGATAAAACCAAGTTCAAGTCATATTTCCTCAAACCAAACTCATGATTTTTGTCCACGACCTCCACCTCTTCTAATAGGACAGCCGTTAATGACGAACCATAACTCATCATCTTTCTTCGTCTTCACTGCCCGATTAATGAGTGCAACCATTACACTCATTTTCAGCGACTGCTTCTTCTTCATGTGAAATATGTGCCTAAATGGCGATTCTTCCGTGAAATACCTCATTTCCTCCTCAGTCAAATACTTCTCCAAATATTCCACTGCTTCTATATGAAAACATTTTGATGACAACTTCACCGCAATCTTGTTCATGTCATCGAATTCATAATAGAATTCTGCTTTCGGTATATCATACATCTGCAATAACACAGATTCATTAAATATATAACAGATTTCGTAACTTATTCACTACCATTATGTATTAGCTACTTAGTATCAGACACTTCCCAAATTTTAAGTTACAATGTAATTACAACAAAAATTCATAACTCGAAAGAAAACTGAACTCACTACTATTACTTATTTACTACTTCGTATCAGCCAATTCGCAAAATCTAATTAAATTACAATCTGAATGATTTTTTATTTACTACTTCGTATCAAAGACTATTCAAATTTTATGTTTTAATCTTCTAAATATTTGAATGAGAGTTGATTTCGCGCTTTGTATTTCATTCAGATAAAATTGTTTTTAAAATGAAAACTTAAACCTAATTTTTATACAAATTTAACTTAAATTCAAACTCAAATCGAAATATCTTACATGTGTTTCAGGAGAAGCTTTCGTTGATTTTTCAGGAGAAGCATCTGCGCCAGTAGAACAATCTCCCTCACTCGACGACCGAGACTCCATTTCCTTCGTTCGTCTTCGGTCCAGATACCTTGCGTTCCTTCGTTCTTGTCTTCCTTCCTTCGGTTATCGGTTTCGCTTTCAGTTGAACCTCCCGAACTTACCGATTTCAGACGGTTGAAAAGATGACACCCTTCGTCAGAAAAAGCAACATCTTCTTCTTCGGTTTCAATCGAGTGAGAAGAAGCGACTGGGTTGCTTGATTCCTGACTGGGTTGCTCGATTTCTGACGGGATTGCAAGATTTCCGGCGAGTCGCTCGATTTCCGGTTGAGTCGCCTTCTGCGTCTCTCTCTCTCTTTTCTGTGACGGTAAAAAGCTAGGGTTTTTTTTTCCAGATTTCCCCCCTTTTTACCATCTTTATCGACAGATTTCCCCCCTCTCTTTTCTGTAAGTATTACACGTGCACTAGAAGTCATTTGTTAATTGTTTATATTTTTCAGGTGTATCCCTGAAATTACTGCGACAGATAGTGTATTTGAGAAAAAAGGCCGCGAGCAAGTGTGTCATTTGAGTGATTTTTCCAAAAAAAAAAATGGAGGTTTTCCCCTTTTTCCGCGTATAATTTCTTCTGTTTCTGAAACTGATTTCCGACTCTATTTTGCTGGGCGAATCCCTAATGTCCAACAGGTGAATTGGATTCTTCCGATTGTTTTTTTTCTGCATGGGGGATTCTGTTTTTTGAGTTGATAGTTCCGTAGGATTCTATTCGATTTCTAATAGTCTGGAATTTCTCTGATCGACGAAAGTTTGATCTGACAACATGAGAAGTGTGGGATTTGATTGAAGTTTGGTTTCATCGTTTCCTTTTTTTTTTTTTGGTTCTAGGATTCTCTGCAAGTTCTTCATCCAAGGCGCTTGCTTGAAAGGGGAGCATGGCGAATATTCCCATTACTCGAATAATGTAACGCAATCCCCTCTTGAGTTTCTTCTTCCTTTCTCTTCATCCCTTGATTTAGAATTGGTTGAAGCAGGTTCATGAAAGACTGATTATTATTTTTTGTTGCATTATAGATTTGCCCATTCTATTAAAACAGGGATCTGTTTCCATGGAAGTAGATTCGGATTTGAACATGTTGTTAGCTCTTCTCAGTGGCTAATATCCTCGTCACAGTCGGCACTTGGCGGTCACTAAGCACTGACTGTGAATGTGAACCTGTAGCCCTCTCCTCTCAGCTCGGTAGTTTGCAAAATGATGTTGATTATGAATGGGACAATGATCGAGTGTGATCATCCATTCTGTATCTGGAATGGACGTGAATAACACGTTCAGAGCGTGCCCTACATGTCCTAAACGATCATTATTTCAATCCCGAAGAGAAAAAGGGAATAATCGGGCCGTTATAAGGAAAAAATCGGGTATACTGCATCATTCTTTTTTGCTTATGCATGATGGAAGCATGAAATGTTTTGCTAAATTCGTCTCTGGTAGGTTATTCAGCAACGGTTATAGTGTTACATGGTACCGCTGCAATTTCATATGCCCCAAACTTGCAGGTCAATAGATTGCAAGATCTTTAACTTTGGAAATGGCAACGGTCCATTTCTCTACAAGGTATAAATTGAAAAATTGTCTTTTGTTCTTTGTCATTTTTCTATCAGCGAGCAAACTTTTATCTACTCTATCAGCGAGCATATCCCGACCGATGGCTGGAAGAAGTTGTTCTTGGGTCCAAAAACGGGGAGATTGTGATCGCAGATAGTATATGGTCTTTTTTCAATCGCAGATCATTCGTTACATGTATATTTTTGTGGATCATGTTTGTGATGATATCTTTCTTCAGATCATCAGACTTTCTAGGTCATCTGTGTATTTAATCTTTAGCACTATTTAAAATATTTCTTTGTGAGTTTGAGCTCGAACTCATTTGAGATAATCAGACAACATGAGTGTTAAAGGCATGGCTAATTCCATCTTTTTGTGATCTTTTCAATGAGCAGACGAGATTCAATGAGAGAGAGAAAGATTCAAGAGAGGTCAAGACGGAAGACTCGGTATTTTTTAGAAAGAAACTCAAAAATTAAGTCCGAGGATTGAATTCCAACCAAGGGACAAACCCATCTGCTCAATTTCTTGCATCATTTCAGACCCGAAGAAAGCGAAGAACATCTGAAAGAGTAAAAAGAAGCATATAAGTTAACAGAAATGACTCGTCGAATCTGATTCTAAATAACAGAGAAGGGTCTGAAAGCTGAAACGTGATCAAGAACCAGATTCGGACGTACACAATTTCAGGTCTGCTTCACGCACACCCAACATCGAAGCACTATTAGTCCACCTTTCCACAGTAGCTGTCTCGGCATCAAAGACATGGAAGCAACTAAGAAGTACTCACCCAATTGTTCCATGGCATTGGCTGGTATGGTTTCGACAAGGTGTTCCTCGATATGTTTTTACTATATGACAGGCTTTCCTCAATAGATTACCAACCAGAAACAAGCTAGTTCGGCAGGGAGAAACTACGGATACTATCTGCATACTACACCAAGAAGGTGTGGAATCACACTCCCACCTTTTATTCGAATGTCTTTGGAAGCACTTTGCAGGTTGCTGCTGGACAAACCCGCCGACTACACTCCAAGACTGCCTCCAATGGTTCTCCGACCCGAACCATGTGAGGAATGAACACAGAATGATAATAGGGAAGCTCTTTCTACAAGTAGCTATCTCCCTCATATAGGGGAACGAAATGCACGGATATTTGCTTTGCTCGGACACAAGCGACAAAGGAAGAATTATGCCGGAGGCTTGACATCACTAATCCGGAACATCCTGCTGTCTCACCGGAAGCCAAACACAGAGGAATCCAATCCTGGTCTGGTGGAATCAAAACGACACCAAACTTAGGTTTCTTCTTTTATTCTTCCAAAGGTTTTTTCTGTTCCACAGAGAGGCTCAAGTCCCAATCATGGAATCCATTTATTTTGGAAACTCCGGTTCTTATAACTGGCTGATGTAAAGACGAATCGTTACCATTTATTTATAGAAATTTACCTTACACAAAAAACGGTACATTCGAGTTCAGTTGTGGTTCGAGCTCAAACTTACAAAGAAATATCATAAATGGTGCTAAAGATTAAACACGCAGATGACCTGAAGAAAGATTTGCTACCGATAATATATTACATGTATCTGGACCATGCATAAGCAAAAATAAATGATCGTATATTGCAAAGATATTTCTTTGTACACGCAAGTTTTGCATTACAAGTGCCGACGCAGAATCTCTGTCCTGACAGCGCTGAAGAGACGAAGCTCTCCGTCTCCTTTTCCCGTCGAACCAGAAAACCCAGAATCCGCCAGCTACAATCGCCTGACTTAACCGAGCTGAACAAGAATTTGCAGAATGGATCTTACTAGTTGGAAACGGGACGACTCATAATAGAGATATGAATCCTAATGAACTAGCTGAAGCAGATCGAATTATAATGGACAAAGCCTTAATGCTACAAAGTACAGATGACCCTCTGTCAGTACTTGCAACAATTGCGTATCCACGGTTTCTAAACTCATATTTAGATCATCAGTACCTTAAAGAACGGGCAATCTTAACACCCAGAGACGAGACTGTTGATGAAATAAATGCCTTTCTGCTCTCCAAAATTCCAGGACAAACTACAGAATATCTGAGCTCAGACAGCATTGGAATTGATAGCGCTCCAACAACTGATTGGCAAGCATTGTACCCCGTTGAATATCTAAATACTCTAGAGTTTCCTGGATAAGCCCATGAGGGTCTACACCAGGAAGAAAAGGAGGCCCAGAGAGAAAGAAGCGGCCCAAGGCGCAGGGAGGGGGGACCACAGCAGCAGAGGGGAAGATTCCACTGGAAGTGAGGCACCAGCGCAAGGAATGATTACCTAGGCCAAAACCGTTATTGACACACCCTGTACGTGCTGGGGGATTTGTTGCAGAAGGACACCTCAGCAGTTTGTTAGCAGGAGGAGCGGCTATATTATTTCCTTGTTTTTCTTTTGGAAAGTTATCTTTGAACTTGAATCTTATTCTGGGAATAGAGAGGTATGCCTCTTGGTTTGATTGTATTTCTTCTTTGATGAAATACAGTTGGTTATATTTTATCTAAACCTACTATTACATCCTATCAATTCTGGTATCAGAGCACCGATCCTCTAATGCCTCCAAAGGAAAAACACAAGATGGAACAAGTGGAAGAGCTGGTCAACAACCGCGTTAGCAGGGTTGAGCAGACAATGGGCGAGATGAGGAACTGATTTGAAGCATCGTTGGGGGAGATGAAAGGCAGTGTTTCTCAGATTCAACACGATATCAGCAAGCTCCAAGCAATGGGGCAGATGGTGGAGAAACTTTGCTCGATGATGGAACGACCAACAACGGTGGAGCGACCAGTCTTTCCTCCGGTGCAGTCGGGCGATCAGTCATCTTGCAGCCAACTTCCGAGGGGTGACAAAGGCAAGCTGCCGGCAGTGTTTCTGGACCCGCCGACATCGGAGCCTTCCTTATTTCCTGGGGGTTTCCTTCCAGAACCGCTGGTGGATGACAACCGAGTTTCGCTGTTGCAAGGTAATGACCTCACCTTGAAAAAGTTAGAGATGCCCGTTTTCGAGGGGGTGAATGCTGCAGGGTGGATTGTAAGAGCTGAGCGATACTTCAAGTTTGGGGCCATCCGCGATCAGGATAGACTTTCCCTTGCCATGTTGAGTATCGATGGTGAGGCGTTGAACTGGTTTGACTGGGAGAACGAGCAAGCGCCATTCACGGACTGGGTCGACTTCAAATCTCGGCTCCTGGAACGATTTGCGGACATTTATATGGGAAAGGTTGGTACACGACTTCTGTCACTGCAACAAACGGGGTCTGTGTTGGAGTACTTGAGGGATTTCGAGGAGCTGCTTCCTCAGATTCCCAAAACGCCGGAATCAATGCTAGAGGCGGCGTTTATCTTGGGGCTCCGCTCTGAGGTACGGGTGTTGTTGGAAGCTCTGGACCCCCAGGGTCTCAAACAGACGATGAAGACGGCTTTGCGCCTTGATGTGAGCCCGATGTGCGTACCGGCGGCCAAATCAGGGGACACGCGTCAGGGGAGGGTATCGCCAGCTTCGTCCGCATCTCCTTTTCGTATCGTATCCCTCCCAGCTCCTGGGCCTGGGCGCTTCGGCCCAAATCGCAGACAAGACCAAAACCCTAACGTCACGTCAGGCCCATCTAGTTCTGGGCCCAGTAACCATTTGGTTGCTACGCGTCCCCCTTTCAGGCGATTCACGGATGCCGACCTCGATGACAAGCGCCGGAAGGGCATCTGTTTTCGCTGTGATGAGAAGTGGGCGGTGGGGCATCGCTGCAAGAACCGGGAACTACAAGTGATTTTGGTCAAAGAGGAGGGTGAATTCGAGCTGATTCCAGAGGAGGACTTTGGGCCAGACGCAGCGAAGCTCATGGATTCGGCGGAGTTCGCAGCGCTGTCGTTTCAGTCATCTATTGGCGTCACTTCTCCGACAACTCTCCGGATAGCCGGCCTGATCAAGGACTGTCCGGTGGTGGTTCTGATCGACACAGGGGCCACCCATAATTTCATTGCTCTTCCCATACTCGACAGGCTACGTCTGCGGCCATCTCTGACGGCGGACTATGGCATTTCGTTGGGTACAGGAGACACGGTCCAATCCAGAGGGATATGTAAAGCTGTGGCTTTGAAGATTCAACATCTGGAAATTGTGGCAGATTTTCTCCCGCTGGATTTGGGAACAACAGATGTCATTCTTGGGGTTCAGTGGCTGCGTACGCTAGGGAAATTTCAGATGGATTTCCAACACCTGGAAATGCGATTCACGATTGGCAAAACGGCGATGACGTTACGTGGCGATCCTCATCTGCAACACTCATTGGTTACTTTGCGCTCTTTAATAAAATCAGTGCCCATGTGTGAGGAGGGATATATCATTCAAGTCTGTCCAGTTGCTAGGGAGGAGTGTGTCGAGGAGGATGCTCCTGAAATTGTGGAACAGCTACTTCCACAGTTTGCTCATATCTTTGCCGAACCGGCAGGCCTCCCACCGTCGAGGATGAACGATCACGGGATCTCATTGGCACCAGGAGCGGGGCCTATCAGTGTAAGGCCTTATCGGTACCCACATGCCCATAAGGAAGCCATAGAGAAGTTGGTCAAAGAGATGATGACCGCGGGAATCATCAAGCCGAGCAATAGTCCTTTCTCCAGCCCGGTTCTATTGGTCAAAAAGAAGGATGGCAGTTGGCGGTTCTGTGTCGACTACCGCGCCTTAAACAAGGCCACCGTCCCCGACAAATTTCCTATTCCGGTCATCGACCAATTAATCGATGAGTTGTTCGGTGCCACAATTTTTTCCAAGCTCGACCTCCGCTCCGGCTATCATCAAATCAGAATGAAGCCAGCTGATGTGCCTAAAACGGCCTTTCGTACTCACGACGGGCACTATGAGTTTCTGGTGATGCCGTTTGGGTTGACAAACGCTCCAGCAACGTTTCAAGCAACCATGAATCAGATTTTTCAGCCTCTACTCCGCAGATTCGTGTTGGTTTTTTTCGATGACATTCTGGTGTATAGCAAGTCCTTGGCTGATCACCTGCTCCATCTGCGCGAAGTGTTAGGAATTCTACATACTCACAAGTTGTTTGCCAATAAAAAGAAATGTCAATTTGGTAGAAGACAAGTGGAGTATTTGGGCCACATCATAAATCACCAAGGTGTTATGACAGATCCGGCTAAGACTTCTGCCATGCGAGATTGGCCCTATCCAACCACAATCCGGGAATTACGAGCGTTTCTAGGTCTGACGGGATATTACAGAAGATTTGTCCGAGGGTATAGAATATTGGCTCGACCGCTTACCAACCTACTGCGGAAGGACAGTTTTGAGTGGTCTCACGACGCATCTCAGGCATTTGACAACCTCAAAGCAGCAATGATGGATACCCTCGTGCTTCAGTTGCCAGACTTCAAGGATCTTTTTATTGTGGAGGCTGATGCGTCGGGCCATGGGGTGGGGGCGGTATTAATGCAGAAAGGTAGACCTATCGCGTACTACAGCCATTGCCTCTCCCCCAGAGACCAGCTAAAACCCATCTACGAGCGCGAGCTCATGGCTGTGGTCTTCGCGATTCAACGCTGGCGTCACTATCTCCTTGGCCGACATTTTGTTGTGCACACGGACCAGAAAGCGCTGAAGTTTCTGCTTGACCAACGCGAAGTGAACCTGGAATATCAGAAGTGGCTTTCGAAACTCCTCGGTTATGATTTTGAAATCATTTACAAACCTGGGATTCAGAACAAGGCGGCCGATGGACTGTCCCGCATTCCACGATCACCGGGTATGTCGACTTTATCAGCCATGTTGGCTTTGTCTGTTCCGTCAGTGTTGCAATTGGATCAGCTACAGAGCGAGGTTGAGGCTGACCCAGCCCTCAAGTCTATCTTCCAGCAACTCATCGAGCAGCAAGGGGCTCCAATGGGGTACCACATCAGACAAGGTACGCTTCTATTCAAGGATCGTTTTGTAATTCCAGCAACCTCGTCCTTTATTCCAGTGATCCTCCATGAGTTTCACGATGGCCCCATGGGCGGACATGCGGGAATGTTGAAGACTCTTAAGCGGATTCAGGGTACATTTTATTGGAAGGGAATGAAGGGGGTCATTCAGAAATATGTGGCTGAATGTCGAGTTTGTCAACAGTCCAAGTATTCCACCTTGGCGCCGGCGGGATTGTTACAGCCGTTACCAATTCCAGAGCGTATTTGGGATGACATATCGATGGATTTTATTGAGGGTTTACCCAAATCTGAGGGATTTGATGTTATCATGGTTGTTGTAGATCGCCTCAGCAAGTACGCTCACCTGATTTGCTTAAAACACCCGTTCACCGCCACCCGAGTCGCACAGGTCTTCGTTAAGGAGATTGTTCGGTTGCACGGCTATCCACGTTCAATTGTTTCAGACCGCGACAAGATATTTATCAGCCATTTCTGGAAGGAGTTGTTCCGCTTAGTGGGGACAAAGTTGAAATTCAGCACGGCCTACCACCCTCAAACGGATGGGCAGACCGAAGTGGTAAACCGCTGTCTAGAAACCTACCTGCGCTGTTATGCCTGTGCTCATCCTCGAACTTGGGCAAGGTTTGTGACTTGGGCGGAATTTTGGTACAACACATCTTATCATACTTCCCTCAAGACATCTCCATTCAAGGCAGTCTATGGCAGAGATCCACCAAATCTGATCCGTTTTGAGCTAGGATCGATGGCCAATTTCGAGCTGGAAAGAGATTTGCTGGAACGTGACGCAATGCTAGTGGAGTTGCGACATAATTTGGCTGCGGCGCAGAATCGAATGAAGCAGATGGCTGATAAGTCCAGGCGTGCTCAGGAATTCCAAGTGGGGGAGTGGGTATTTTTGAAGTTACAACCATTTCGACATCAATCTATAGCCAGACGCAGCAATCAGAAATTATCACCGCGTTTTTATGGTCCGTTTGAGATTGAAGCTCGGGTTGGGTTGGCTGCATATCGACTTAAGCTGCCGGCAGACGCTCGTATTCACCCGGTTTTTCATGTTTCGCAGCTGAAACAGGCCAAGGGAAGTCACTACTCTCCGACAGCCCTTCCCAAGACACTCTCTGCCAGCTTGCATGTGTCGCTGGAGCCAGCTGCTGTTTTGGATTTCCGCTATAACCTGGATGGATTTTTGGAAGTCTTGGTTGACTGGACTGATCTACCACCACATGAGGCGTCGTGGGAACAAGCGGAACTCTTGGATGGACAGTTTCCCCATTTCCAGCTTGGGGACAAGCTGAAGCTTCTTACCGGGGTATTGATAAGCCCATGAGGATCTATGATAACTCCTATTCTTCTCTATATTTTGATGAGAGTTTGTCTAGGTTTTATAGGATAATCACATGCATTCATAGGCATTCTAGGCGTGTTAGGATACAAAACCCGGTTGTGCTCTAGTTTTGCAGAGTTACAGGTTTCGGAGATGATTGGACTCGAAAAGGAACTAATTGGAGCGTTCAAGGAGAAGTCCGGATGAGATACTCATGTTGCGACATCAATAACTTTCTCTACAGAGGTCCAAATCGTGCGAGACCTATACCATTGGAAAGAGCACTTCAAGAGCTTCGCGTAGACACCAAAATCGCGTAAATCCGACACCGGAGCAGAAAGTTACGAGCGAAATCGTGAAGACCAGAAAACTGCCAGCGCAGGGCCGATTCCGGCTGGAATCGGTCCGGATCAAGGACGCAGAATTCGACCCCAGGAATCTGGATCCGGTCTGGATCCACTTGGAATCGGTTCGGATCCAGTCTAAAACCCTGTTTCGCGATTTTCAGCATCTGAATGGGAATAGGACTCTTGGGAGCCGCCCAAGGGTTATAAAAAAGCCCTAGCCACGTCCTAGAACAGA
>NW_010965122.1:465349-474813 GCF_000463585.1 Tarenaya hassleriana
TACATATCCCTGGTATAATATATATATATATATATATATATATATATATATATATATTATATACACATTCTTATTAAATCAATGATGTAAACCGATAATTTAAATGGGAATTGGAGTTTATTGGGTTGTCTAAATATCACCTTCTTCAGCATAGATGTGAATTGTGAAATGGTTTGGATCCAATTCGATTATAATTCTATTTAGTTATTTGTTTCAGTGGTTTTAATTAAATGGATTTTTTTGTTTAATCCATTAAAATTATGAGTTAAATAGATAAATCCATTAATCCCATCATAAATCTGAACCTGATCACAACTTTGATTCGGTTAATAAATTCTTAATCGAATTAATTTGGACCGAATAACAAATAATCTATTTCGATATTATATCATATTTAAAAAATTAAACCTTTAACTTAATATAAAATATTGGTAAAACCGAAAATTCCTTTTTGAAAAATGAAAACTTTGTCAATAAAAATTGAATTTCAAGCAAACCGAATCGAATATAAATCGGAACAAATCGATCCGAATCAAAACAAAATTATACGTAAGCTCATGGAACTCACCAATTCTCATATACCCGCAGAGAGAGAATAAGGTTTCCGATTTATATTCCCCTATTCAAACTAGCTATGGTTATTTCTGGTTTGGTTCGATTATATTCAAATGCGATTATTTTATTTTAGTAAAAATATAATCATTCGCTCTTTATATTGATTTTGATTAGGTCCAATTCAGTTCTATTTGGTTTGGATACGATTTATATTATTAAAATATTCATTTTTTAAATAAACTAGATTTTAATCCTGCACATACCGTGCGGAATATAAATACAAATAAATTTAAAAAAATATTATTCATTTTAAAGTTAAATATATTATATTTGTTTTTAAATTTATAATTTTAAAATTTAAAATCAAAATGATAAATAATTTTGAAAACATCAAGATAATAGTATCTTTTTTAAAAAAAAAAGTTTTTGTATACGTATATGTTTATGTATTCGAATAATATAAAATCAATGCCCGTGTATAATTTATCCTTATATGTATCCATACACATATATACGTATCCATATACATATTACATATATATATATATATTCATATATATAATCATGTCATTTTCTTATTTAAAAAATATAAATTAATCAAAAGAAAAACATATACATATATATACATACACATACACACCCATAATCACATATATATAAACATACATATATATATACAAATATATATATATATATATATATATATATAAATGTGTGTATAAATTTGTATATGAATATATGTGTATAAACATGTATATATATGAGTTGTCTATGTGTGTATATATGAATATATGTGTATAAGCATGTATATATGCATATGAATGTGTGGCCATATATATGTGCGTATGAATGTGTGTACATATATAAAACACATATATACTTAAATGGTTCGTTTCATTCTCTTTTTCTCTCTCTTTGAATCTACTATTTTGGATATTATTATGAAGTGGTGAAACATAGGAATTTTGTAATCTATATGAAGAATATGATGATCTTTTTTATAGCTATATAGAAAATATATTACCGAAAGAATAATAAAAATAAAAATAAACATGACAAAATAAATTACAAAAACATGTTTTATAGAGAAATCTAATCTAGTTAGATGCAAAAGGATAGTAACACGGTCAAAAATACATATATATATACATGTAAATATATAAATAAATTTTATGGATGTATGAATGTATATATTAAAAAAGTAAAAAAATCTCGTAAATCCATTTTTTTTATTGCCATGAATGAACAATGACAAAACATATTCGATTCTTCTTAGCGATTGCTATATCATAAATATAATATAAAGGCAGGGTCGTGCGCGTGGATCGGGATTAGTCTAGACCTTTGGGTTTGGGATCACCCGATTATCAAAAAAAAATATAATATAAAGGGATATATATGCATAAAACATAATGAGTAATCACTATTTAGTGACGCATTAGTCACGAAAATATTGTATCACTATTTGCGTCACTTTTGCGTCACCATTTTAGTGAAGTAAATTTTATGTCACATTTTCCGTGTTTTCTAGTAGTGGAATGTATGTATTAAAAAAGTAAAAAAAAATCTCTTAAATCCATTTGTTTATTGCCATGGAACAACAACAAAACATATTCGATTCTTCTGGGTGATTGCTATATCATAATTATATGTAATATAAAGGGATATATATGCATATATACAAATACATAAAATATATTAGCATGAAAAGTAAATAAATATAAGTTAATAATAAAAATTAAATAGAGACTACATAATGGAAATCATAATCTTGTTTGATGGAAACTTATCGACTGCTACTATTTGAAAACGATTTGTAAATAATTTTTTTTTAATAAAGACTGCATTTAATTAGCAATAAAGCATTTAATAGAACATAAGGAAAAACATCTCGCAAATAAAAATATATTCTCAAGTACAGTTATTTTGAAAATGCCCTTTTCCGGGTCTGAATCTATATAAGGAATAGCCGAACCCGCCATCAGATGGAACAAATTCACAATAAGATTGCTCGACTTCCGAATGATGTTGTATTCTTCACAACAATAGGATTCAAACCTCGTGTAGTATTGGCTGCAATTAAAAACATAATGAGTAATCAATAAAACAGTTTATACTTTACCTGTCTCCGATTTCCATTATATATGTGATAACAGAATAGTTTGCACATCTATTTGTAAAGGTCTCGAGATAGGTGGTCATTATACCCAAAGGGTCATTCATGCTCATCTAGATGAAATTTGTGCAGATAACTCGTTATACTTCGGTGCTCCGAGAGAATTTAAGGAAAAACAAATTTGTTAGGAAGACAACTAAATAATTGTTCGGTAAATCAGATCTAAATTCACAAAAGCTAATGATTTCTGCAATGATATGGCACTTGAGTCAAAGATCGGGATAGAGTGATTTTTAACATTACTCTATTTTATAGACAACTTCAAAAATAAATATATTTAATTTATAAAAAGTGATAATAAATGTTATTAAGATATTAATTGAATCTGATCAAAATTAATTGAATATTAAAATTAATTGAATCTGATTTTTTTTTTTATTCTTTGTTACTTTGGTTTGGTTAATGAACAGAGAATTAAAAACTTTTAATTATACATTGTAATTAATGTACTTATTATTATACACAGAAAAGAATGTAAATTTTTTTAAATTTAAACATTTATAAACACTAAAGTTAATTGAATATTATGTACACGAATATATGTTACGACGTAGTTAATATAAATCTTGACCTAGAATTAGAATAGGAATGGTTTTAAAAAATAGTATAGATACGTGCCATAACAAATACCCATTATTATTAGATGCATACTCTGAACATATTATTATGTTCCATGATTCCATCAATCTCGTCTCAGATAAATAAATAAATTAAATTTACATCTGTACCCATATGTTTTAATTGAATAATTGACTCTCGTAGAAAAAAATGCAATCTTTCATATTTCTAATAAAAATACAGTTGTCATTCTCCCGTTACATAAACTATATAAGAAGATTTTTGGTTTTTTTTATTATGTTTGGTTTATTTTTTCAGTTTTAGAAAGAAAAAAAAAAGAGTAGTCATTCGGTGTTTACGTCGAATTCAGTTCAATCATGATCATATGTTTTCGGATCGGCTCGACTAAAATGATCACCCCTATTTCAAACATTAAGCGAAATATTTTCGGAATAGATGTTTCGAAATGACCATCATCTCTCCTCGAGCTATCCATCCTCTTCGCTAGCTCTCGAGCTCGAGCTTCCGCTTCTTCTTCTATGATAAGCTTTTCACGAGGAGACCGAAGTACGTTTCTGCCCGAGGCAAGGAGTAACCCACTCTAGTATCTGTTCGTTGATCACAACATGCTTCCATTCGTTTTGGTTTACGTCAAGCTTCTTTGAGCTTTCGAGCCAAGTCCCGACAAGGAAATTATCATATGAAGCGAGAAGAACATCAATATCTTTTATAAGGTCGAGGACCTTCTCGCTAAATCGTTTTAAGTTATCAATCTCTATCTCCTTGAATGTGGCCACAACATCGATGTAGACTTGGTTTGCTAGCTTCGATAGAGCTTGTCGCATCAAATTAGTCCTGTCGTACCAGTGAAACCACAACTGAACTCGAAAATAACGTTATTTTTAATAATGGTATGAAATTTATCCAATGTCAGAAAATATTTTACTTGCACGTAAAGCTTTCTAAAAGAGCATCTCCAACTTCCTGGAAAAATTTGATGGCTTCAATCACTTTCTCGGGGGAATACCACAAATGGTTTCAAGGCAAATCGGATCTCGAATCTTGAATCAAGAATCTTCATCTTGTTCCATGCAGTGTGAGAAGTGTGTTTGAATCCGATTTTTCTTCTGATTCATTTTGTTCGCGAATTGACAGAACTCAATTTTGAAGCATGACAACGAAATCCATGTAATGATCCTTTAGACAACGCGGAAAAAAAAGAACGCATCTAAGCAAAGACGAGACTCAGAAAAAAGACGAAACTTCTTCTTGCATAAAAAAATGTAAAATGATTCCGTCGATACAATTTTAGACAATGTGGTAGAGAATTTCCCAAGCTATCTTGATTCGATTATTCACTTTCTTGTATCTTCTTCAAGTATAATTCTTCAACCATTCGTTCAAATCATGAAAAGTAAAATATACCGAAAAGTTGTAAAGACTTTATACATTGTATCATGATCGGGTTTTATCATTTATCACTTCAACACAAACTTTCCTTTATCTAAATGTTATCTTCGACCTTAGCTCGTAAACAATCGGGTTCTGCTCTATCCCTTCCATGCACATCCCAACACAACCTATATATATGTGCGTGTGTGTAGATCGGCCGAGAAAAATCATATATAGGTAAAAGGGGTTAGATTTGTGAAATCGGTCTCGAGATTACCGTGGTTGAGTTTTTGTTAAGACGAGCATCAACATGCCCCAAAAATATCGAGTCTAGATACCGTACATTTCGATGTTGTCTCCGAAATTGTAAAGTGTCCACATGTGATCTGTCTAGTTTTAGTGAACTATACATTTTTTACCAGATTGTAAAGTGTCCACATTTCGATGTTGTCTCCGAAGATGAACCCCTCTCTATTAGAGCCAATAACAGAAATTTAAAGGCTAATTATCGACTTCGACGAAATAGCCAAATTGCCCCGAGCTCGTTAATTAGGTCTCTTTCCAATACGATGATATCTAACGCAAAACTTCTTCCTGAAACCGAGGTTTACTCTGTTTTAGCCATCTTCTTCATTCTTCGAGTCGCAAGCACGTATGCACACATTTAGAACCGTCTAAAAAAATTGAGACCGTATACAAATTATTAATTTAATTATTAAAATTTATAGTTTTTTAATATAATTTTTATTATTGAATATTGTTGTATTTATATTTCATTTAAATTTAGATAAAAATAATAATTTTAAATTATTTATTTATTTTATTATCAATAAAATTAAAAATAAAATAATGAAAGTAAATAATTTAGAAGCATTTTAAATAAATATTTTATTATACCTATAAATTAATTTATAAATAATTTATATTTGTGAAGAGTTTTGATAATGTTTTTTATATATAATTTAATTAAAATTTAACATTTTTATAATAAAAAATAAATTAAAAATATGGGGTCCTTCCAATTTTAGGGCCTGCAGACACTTCAACGAGACATCATCTTTGTCACCTTTGGACATAGCTTTGTACATTGTAGCTTCTAGTGAGATATATATATATATATATATATCCTAGTGAAGATATATATTCGATATCAATTGTGGGCAAAGTATTCTCGTTGAATGTATCACTTCAGATTAACAAATGCTGCATAAAGATCGTGGAGGAAAGCATAATAATATCCTCATAATTCTTAGCAAATACCCTTGTTTTCTCGTTGAGTCGCATACTTTTGTTGAAGGGCAAAACCACATATTGTATGTAATTATCTTCCTTCGTGTATGTCATGAATAATCTTTACCAGCTATAGATATTTGTCATGTCTCTGTATTCTGAGACAAATACAAAAGGTAAGATCGTTTTTGTAATGGTTGGTTATCCGACCCTTATGTACTTGGGGATGAGGCGATGACTCAGGAGGGCAAAGCTCGACCGATAGGACGAGATTCGATGAGAGAGAGAGAAAGAATCAAGATGGAAGACTCGAGACTTACTGTCTCCGAAATCCCCTACAAAACAGGGTAAGTGAAAGAGGAAATCGGTCGATAACAGAGATGTCGAGGTGTATGCTACATGAGAAGAATCGGCTGCCTACAAGATCTTTGTGTTTGATGACACCTTATGAAGCCATCTGAAGATATTTTGGTTTCTCATTGATCCTAGGAATCAAACGTGACAACAAGGCAACAGAAGACATCTTGGTCGATTACAGTTTGGTTGCGAAGGCATATGTATATGTACCTGAAACAAAGTGAAGAATGAAAATGGGATGACAGAGAAGTGGTTAACTCAGAAGCTGAACAACAACCTGTTCCTGATCCTCTGCAGTTTACCACAGAAGAAACTGAGATTGTCGATAGATTTGATGATCCTCCATTCCATTGACAGGGACAAGATCACTTGAAGACATCTACCAAAGATGCAATGTTGTTTTTCTACAACCTTCGACCCCAATGAAAGACTGCACAAGTTTTCAGAATCTGAAACTACAAATGAGAAGATGTATAGGGAGAATCATTGGCTGTCTCATGTACCTGACATTCTCTTTGGTGTAAAAATCCATTGTCTTGTTTTTTTTTGATAAAATCCATTGTCTTGTTATTTTAACAGCAAAGAGAATACTAAGGTATTTAATGAAACTCCCCCACATGGCATTCTATCCAAGAAGAATGAAGAATATGAGTTAATAGGATTTTCAGACAGTGATTGACATGAAGAGTACATCAGGAACTGTATATGTTGCCAGCAGCAAAACAAGTTTTATGGCTCAGGAAACTTGTGAAAAACCTCGGTTTGAAATGCAAAGTGTTTGTAGATAATCAAATCTACAATTACAGTCTCCGAAAAATTCCAGTGTTCCATGGGAGAACATAACACTTTAAGATCAAGTATCATCACATCAACTGAGGGAGGTGCAACAATATGAAGAGATTCAATTGGTTTACTGAAACTGAAGAACAAATGACAGATATATTCACACAAGGATTGCATCTCGGAAGATTTGAGTTCCTCAGAAACATGAATCAAAGAGGAGTATGAAGGGAACCAAGACGGGTTCAAGTTACTCAAGATATGTCTGAACAAATAACTGCAACAACAGTCATTTAAGGTTCTACATATGTTGTGTATCTGTAAGTATTTGTGTGTGTTGTAGTAATAAAAATACTATTATAAGTCTTTCTAAAATATCCAGAACCCTGCAGAATATTTATGTGGCTCTTGAATTCATAGCATTGAAACACATTTAAGAGAACAACATCCCTCACCCCCAAGGCGGCAAGGCGTACTGTATCCAAGGGCATCCATACACAATTTCATGTCCATTTCGGCTACGTAAATTGTTATTTTTTACTAAAGAACATTCTAAATCATTCACAAGATCAAGACTGTAAAGTAGAACTCATCCAGAGAATTCAGACAACATATCTGAGCAAAAGAAGAGAGTCTTGAACAATAAGGTTTATATCCTTTACAAGAAACGTTAATGACTCTCCCCACATCAATTCAACTCTAAACTAAATTAGGAACATAAAATGAAACACTAAGACAAAAAAAAAAGATTAGAAGCAAAATTAAATTGATCACCTATATTTGGTGAGTTTTCTCACCACTTCCTCGGCATGCAAACATATAGAAATCTAATATCTGAGAAATAGAGGTATGCGTTTTAACCCGTAACCCGGGGGTTTGGAGGTACCCGACTTAACAAGTACCCGAATAAAGGGTACCCGAATATTAACGATGATGAGATTGAGTATTAATAAGACTAAATTTTCGACCCCCGAGGCCGAGTGGGGGTTCAATTATTTTACAAAGGGTACCCCTGGGTACCCGATATATTTGTTAAAAATCTAAAATATACTTTATATCTATAACATTTTTGTCTAAATTATTCTTATTATTTATTAAAATACTTTTATTTTAGTTAAATTTTTTTATGTTCTAAACCTTTCTATACAAAAATTTCATCATTCCAAATCTAATTATATGTAACCGAATCAACCATTCATCTCTCTCTCAAAATTTTAGTCATCTCTCTTCATCGTGAATTTTTCTCTTTATACTTTGACCTCTCTCATTTGTATTTTCTATATCTATCATTTTATAGTTCAAAATTTTATAAATCGTATGGATCTGGATACCCGCGAGTACAAGACCGAGAATCTCATTAAACCCGAGCTACAAGTACCCGGATTTTATGAAGCCAAGACTGAGATAATATTTTTGTAAAACTCGTGGTAATGGAGACGAGACAGGGTTTTCTAAAAATTGGAGGGTACCCGACCCGTGCCCACCCCTACTGAGAAAAATGAAAAAGGCAGAACCTTTGAAATCAATTTCAAAGGTGTGAAAATGAATGAACGAATGATATGTTTATTTACACTTGTGAAGTAAGAAAAGAAAGAAAGCAAAAGTATGTACAAGTATGTGATATGTCCATCGGCTAACAAAAAATTCATTCGTCACAGAGACATTTGGTAATCCTGTCTCGAGCAACGTCTCGGCTCAAACGCGCGTCCTGATTGCACCGCTGGCCTTCGTGTCGCAGAACGCTGATGACGTTTCTGTACGTGAGGATCTCCTTCTCCACCTCTCCCACTTCCAATTTCAACAGCGATTCCTCCATCGACTTCATCACTTCCTCAAATTGATTCACCAACACCTTGATTTTCGCCACTTCACTCAAAGCAAGAAATGTCCCTCTTTCTATCGAATCAATCGCTGCCTTTTGGCGTTTCAGAGCGTCCCTCGATTTCTTCCACACGGAGGAGATGAAGAGACCCAGAGGACCCATCGGCACGAACGACACGACCGCACCCAACGCCGCAAACACCGGCGGAGCCACCGTTACACCGATCACGACTGCGGAGATGACCACGGTGGCGACGGCCGCGATTAACAGCGTGATCGAAACTCTCCGGCGCAGGCTTATTCTCCGGAGTTTCCTGTTGAGCTTCTTCGTCGTCTGGGTCAGTTTTCCGATCACCTTGACGAGATCGCCGTGGCAGCTCTTGAAGAGTTTGGTGAATTCTCCTGCGAATGGGTCGTCGCTGGAGAAATCTTTGAAACTCCTGATATTCTGGAGAGTTTTACTGAGAATCCCTTTCTCTCCTCTTTCCTCCTTGAAGCCGGACAAAGTTTCACGAACTAGGGTTTCTCCAAGATCAGCTTTTTCTAGGCATTTCTTGAGAGATTCGCAGAGAAGAGATAGCTCGGTGTTGCTGTT
>NW_010965122.1:474894-502663 GCF_000463585.1 Tarenaya hassleriana
GGAGAGTACGCGTCGTATCCTGGAAGTCCTCGGCATTCTGTGATTCGTCTCCGAAATCAAACAAGAAAACAGATTATCAACAACAACAGAGAATTCAGGAAGCAGAGCAAGAGCAGGAGCAAGAGCAAGAGCGAGAGCGAGAGCGAGAGCGAGAGAGAGAGCAAGAGAGAGAGAGAGAAATGTGAACGTTAGTTGCTGCGATCCTGAATTTATACGCTTCCATTTCTCTTTGTTAGTTCGAATTTCAATTTTTCTTTGTCATTTCAAATTTTAAATTTTGCGAACGTTTAATTTTTTTCCGTTGTGTTAATTATATTATATAATTAGTTCTATATTTCTCTGTTATTTCAGATTTTCATTTTCCTAATTATTGGTTAATAAAAAATCGTCTGCACCGCAGCCTTCTCCGTCGACCGGATCCGGCGAGCTCTCCGACATCGTAGGCATCTAGCGCCGGAGAAGCAGGGTCTGTGGTTGGGGATCCCGATCGATCTCGCCATCGATGGAGATGGCGCCGATCCGAATCTGGAACAGGTCAAAGGCCGAGGCGGCGGCGGAGAAGTTCATCGTCGTGGCCGTCGAGACGAAGCTAGTTTGGCGATGCCGGTGGAGCTACAATCTGATCAGATTGAATTTGGCTGAGAACCGATGGCGATGGGAAACCCTACGTGATGGATAACAGCAATTACATCGTGGCCTGTTTCTGGGTAAGAATGCCGTCGAAGTGAGTATGATTGAAATTTTCTCTTTGAATCCTGCAAATGATTCAGCAGAAAGAGCTTAATGACCAAACTGTTGTTTGGTCCTCTATTCTGCTGCTGATAGGCCTGTGAACAAGTCTTCGTCGATGGGAGTGACATGTACCGGGATTCGAGATTTAAGTCGATTCCAAGCATTGTTCAGGCAAGTGAACTCGGCTGTAATGACATCATCTCCATTCTGATATTAGCTCCAAGCTCAAGCTTTGATTTGGCTGCTAGTTTTGATCCTGTGGCCATTGGTCTAAGTCAGTTCCAAGGATCCTTGCGGAAAGGAAAAGACGATAAGGATTCACGCTGTTGGTTCCCCTAGCGGCATGGGGTTTATGATCAGAGGAAGAACTTACTTAAAAGATAATGCAAAGGTAAGGTTTCGCTCTTTCTGAAGGAAAAATAAACAATCTTAAGCTTTTCCTTCTTCTTCTATTTTGTTTTACGGTCAAACATACATTTCCTCGAGATTGTATTATAAGAATGAAGGGTCTGGTTCTCCTGCAATATCACTGCCCTTTGTGTTATCGACATACCCCCCAAGTTTCTGTTTTTGTTCTTGTCTTATATTGCTGCTTGTGGTTTCTTTATCTCTACAAGTTAATTCCCTAAACTTAGGACAATTACCACATGGGTTTGACAGAATTCTGATTCCGAACTACATTGTCCTCAAATCTGACGATCCTGTGATGCGCTTTAAGAAGGGCTATCTTCTTGTAGTGTTATCAAAGTAAGTCCCCTTTCTTCTTCTTAAATTTGCTCTTTCGTTTGATCACTCTCTCACTTTTGAGAAACTTTTTTTTTTTTTTTTTTTTTTTTTACGTTCTGCTGAGGAGAATAAGGGACTGTGTACTGATGCTTCACACCAGATTCTTCACAGATAGCTTTGAATCGATTTGAAGTGTATTCAGATCCATTGTCTGATCTGATTACCTTTATTTTACAGTTGCTTTCATTCTCTACTTCATTCTTGAATTTCTGAAATATCTCATCCACCTCAGACTTATGTTTCATGTAATATATCCAACACATACGTGAGAAATCATCAACAAAGATGATGAAGTACCTACTCCCAATCAAAGATTCAACCGGCATAGGACCACATACATCTGTGTGAACTAGTTCCAACTTTTCTTTTGCTCTCCAATTTGAAGTTTGGAATGGCAATCTTCTCTGCTTTCCCATCGAACATGCTCTGCAGTTGCTGGAGTCTTTGATCGATTCTGGTAAACCAACTGCCAGACCATATCTCACAATATAACTGAGACCTTGATCATGATAATGTCCCATTCTCTTGTGCCAAATATCAGAATCTGTCACCTCACTTTGCATAGCCTCATGTTTCTCGATTGCAGGATTAAAACAGAAACTTTTATTCTTCATTTGAATCCTGAACAAAACATCATCTGTATCATTTCCAATGATACACTCATTGCTGTCAAAGACAACTTTGTACCCTTTTTCAATCAACTGAGCAACACTTAGCAGATTTTGGTCTATTTGTGGCACAAATAGAACCTCTGTCAGCAGCTTGTTATTCTTTGATCCATTGATTAGCACATCACCCTTCCCTTCTACAGGAATGTATTCACCGTTTCCAATCCTGACTTTGGACTTGAATGATGTATCTAACCTTTTAAACAGATTTCTATTCCCACTCATATGATTAGTGCAGCCACTATCAACCAACCAACCATTCTTCACAGCATTTGAAACAAAACAAGATGCAACAAACAGATTTTCTACCTCATTTGTTTCTGCAGGTTGAGCTTCTGCAGTTTGTGGCATTTTGCTTCGACAAAACTTTTCAATATGACCAGGTTTGTTGCACTTTCTGCATTTGAAGTCTGGTCTCTTCCAGCACTTCCAATGAGGGTGATTTGTTCTTGTACAATGCTTGCAGGGCTCATACACAACCTTCCTTTCTCCACCCTCATATGACATATTTCCTTGTTTCGATGAACTCGAATCATGTTTCGATTTCTGTTGGCTGAATTTTCCTTTGCTAGCCTTCCAGTTTTTTTCGGAGGCCTTCAATGCACCCTCTGCAGACTCATCTTTTCTCATGAGCCTTCTTTGTTCTTGTGCTTGCAAAGCACTTTGGACCTCTGCTAGTTTCAGGTCTGAGAGATCCTTGGTGTTTTCCAGAGATGCAATTGTGGCTTCAAAACGTTCTGGTACAGACACCAAAACTTTCTGCACAATTCTTTTATCATCAACATCAGTACCAAGAATTCTGATTTTGTTCACAATACTTACCAAGCGATCAATGTACTCCTTTACAGATTCACTTGATTTCATTTGTTGCCTGTCAAACTCTCTCAACAGGTTTAGCACCTTCATCCCTTTGATCTTTTCATCACCTTCATACTCCTTCTTCAAATAATCCCACATATCCTTTGCTGAGGTCAATTTCATGATCCTTGTGAATATTGCAGGGGTGACACCAGAAAATAGACAAGACTTAGCCTTTGCCTTCCTTGTAACCTTTTCTTTGTGAATCCTAATCTGATTCACTGTCGGATTTGCCTGTAATGGTGCCACATCATAATCTTCGACCACTGCTTCCCATAGATCAGTCCCCTCCATGAAAGCTTGCATTCTGACAGACCAGACTTGATAATTTTCTCCATCAAAAACTGGTGGTCCGGTTGAAAACAGACCAGATTCTGATGTTACAGATTGATCCATGTTCCAGCTTGTGTTTGTGCTCACTTCAGCCTCCAAGATCTGTTCAGCTCTGATACCACTGTTATCAAAGTAAGTCCCCTTTCTTCTTCTTAAATTTGCTCTTTCGTTTGATCACTCTCTCACTTTTGAGAAACTATTTTTTTTTTTTTTTTTTTATATGAACTTCATATCTTCCAAACGTACATATAAAAGCACACAAAACATAACTACTACAAACCAAATTTCAGCCCATACACCTAAAAATAATACCTGCTACAAAATATGTAACTACTCCATCTTCTTTTTTACCTGCTACATCAAAAAGAGTAACTAAACCAGTTTATGTTTCTGATTTCTTCAACAAAAAAAACTTCGACTTTAGTTTCTTCCAGTCTTGAGTCACTTTCAACATGTAGAAATGCTTATATATGTCTTTTTGATGATATAATGTCAGGTGATGGGTGGAGAGCCTCTTCTCAAACTTATAGCAGTGGATTGGTTAAACGTTGATAAAGCCGTAGATCACATTGCTCTTCATCCCAACTGTCTTGTTCAGGTGCTGCCTTTACCTGCTCTATGCTTTGATGGCCTCTTCTTCTATAAGAAACTGAGTAATTCGTCTGAGAATTCTCGGAAACTAGATTCCTGTCTTCAAATAAGAATATGGGAACACTTCTTCAAACCATGGCGTGCCCGATAATGATTTACTCTGTCAATGTTTCCTCCCGCATTGTGGATGAGGTTCGGGTACTCTCATATATCCGGGATATGATTATATTTGGAAAACAAAGAACGAAACAAACAATAATGATTTACTTTGTTGACACTGTTTGTTTCTGTTGTTTGGTTGCCTGATATGAACTTCTCTTGCTTGTAGTCAGAAGCAGGGAAAAAGCTACCCTTCATCCTCGTCACGAATCTTCAGGTTCGGTTAATACCCTATATAAGCTTTATAGGTGAAGCTGTTGTCCAAAGTTATGCTTCGAAACATGCCAACAAATGCAGACATTGAACTATGATCTTCAAAAAAATAAATTATGAATCTGCCGTTTGATAAATCTTTTTTTCAGTTAGTTTTTTGTGCTCTTAATTTCTGATATGTAACCACTTCCTCACATCTTTCGTTCTTTTTTTTCCTCCCTGGCAATCGTGTTCCATCCAAAGCTGAGGTTATATGTTTGTGAGTTGAGAGCTCGGGTCTAACTACGGCGGAGTCTGACACGTTTTTATTTCTCATGGCTGCCAGATTCCAGCAAAGCCCAACTGTTGTTTGGTCCTCTATTCTGCTGCTGGTAGGCCTGTGAACAAGTCTTAGTGACATGTACCGGGAATCGAGATTTAAGTTGATTCCAAGCATTGTTCAGGCAAGTGAACTCGGCTCATCCTTCTTGTCTCTGAAATTTTTGGCATGTAGCTGTCGCGGTTTTGTAACAATCACAGGGATGCTGGATGATCAAGCGGGCTGTCGGAACAAAAGCCTGCTTGCTCGGTAAAGCTGTGGCCTTGCAAGTACCTGAGGCAGGATAATTTCTTCGGTTTAATTCTCTGAAATTTTTGGCATGTAGCTGTCGCGGTTTTGTAACAATCACAGGGATGCTGGATGATCAAGCGGGCTGTCGGAACAAAAGCCTGCTTGCTCGGTAAAGCTGTGGCCTTGCAAGTACCTGAGGCAGGATAATTTCTTCGGTTTAATGGTGGCTCCGCCGGTGTTTGCGGCGTTGGGTGCGGTCGTGTCGTTCGTGCCGATGGGTCCTCTGGGTCTCTTCATCTCTTCCGTGTGGAAGAAATCGCGGGACGCTCTGAAACGCCAAAAGGCAGCGATTGATTCGATAGAAAGAGGGACATTTCTTGCTTTGTGTGAAGTGGCGAAAATTAAGGTGTTTATACACATATATTCATATACAAATTCATACACACATTTATATATATATATATATATATATTTGTATATGTACGTATGTTTATATATGTGTATGTATATATGTGTATATGTTTTGCTTTTGATTAATTTATATTTTTTAAATAAGAAAATGACATGATCCAAACCATTTCAGGAAGTTGGAGATGATCTTTCCGGAAGCTTTACATAAAAGTAAAATATTTTATTACATTGGATAAGTTTCGTATCGTTATTACTGATAACGTTATATTCGAGTTCAATTGTGGTTTCACCGCTACGACAAGTTCTATCGAAGCTAACAAACCAAGTCTATATCGATGTTGTGACCGCTTTTCAGGAGAGAGACTGATAATTGAAAAAAATTTAGTGAGAAGGTCCTCTGCTTTATAAATGATATTTTGATGTTTTTTTCGCTTCAAATGATAATTTCTTTGTCGGGACTTGGCTCGGAAGTGCAAAGAAGCTTATGATAAACCAAAACGAACGAAAACATGTAATAACATTTTCAACGTTTTCGATTTGAAGACTAATCAGACCTCAAAACACGAAACCTACCCACCACCACATAGACCCACCGGCCGGCCACTGCCGGCCGGAAAATTTCCACCGGGCTAGCCTACTTGCCTTGATGAGAGCCATGATGCTAAATAACCTTCAGATCAGACGGGGTTGCTTGGTTGGTGCTTTCCAAGCCTTAACCAGTTTCTCTTCTCTGAGTCCCTTCAAACGGTATGCACCCGTTCCTACTCTACCAAATAGATCATTGTGTATATATGTGTATACATATATGAGATCAAGAAATGTTTACAGGTTAACCAAAAAGATAAATGAAAAAAATCTCTTTACAGTTTCATAAATTGTCATCAGGATTATTATAAGATAGGTAAGTCTGCTGCTTTTGAGTAGTGATGCAACAAATCTGGTTTCTGTTTTGCATAAGACTTATGCCAGATACTTTAAAATTTCTTCTATAGGGAGAACAGAGAATATTAAAATCGAATTACGAGGTTATTATTATGCTTTCCTCCATGATTTTTATGTCCTCGGCTCTTGACCGCATTTGTCAATGTGCAGTTATACATTTCAACGAGAATATTCCATCCGCAAGTGATGCTGAATATATATATCCTTACTAGGAGCTGCACTGTACAAAGCTATGGCGAAAGGGTTGTTGTTCGCTTGAGAAATCTTTGAAGCTCCCGAGATTTTGGAGAGTTTTACTGAAACTCCATTTTTCTTTTCTTTTTTTCCTCCATAAAACCGGACAAGGTTTCGGGAACTATGGTTTCTCCAAGATCAGCTTTTTCCAGACATTTCTTCAGAGATTCGCAGAGAAGGGCTAATTCGGTGTTGGTGTTGAAGAAATCGTTGACGAGGTTGAGCACATCGAGGTTCGTATCTCTCTCGGAAGATAGGAAGAGCTTTCTGACATTTTCGTTCATGTCGTCGACGCAACCGGTTAGTTTATCGAGCGAGATTGATCGGATCCTGAGGCGATTGTAGCTGATGGATTCTGGGTTTTTTGGTTCGACGGGAACCCTAGGAGAAGTGGAAGGAGACGGAGAGCTTCGTCTCTTCAGCGCTGTCAGGACAGAGATTCTGCGTCGGCACTTGTAATGCAAAACTTGCGTGTACAAAGAAATATCTTTGCAATATACGATCATTCATTTTTGCTTATGCATGGTACAGTTACATGTAATATTATCGATAGCAAATCTTTCTTCAGGTCATCTGCGTATTTAATCTTTAGCACCATTTAAGATATTTCTTTGTAAGTTTGAGCTCGAACCCATTTGAGATAATCAGACAGCCTGTGTTAGAAAGACATGGCTAATTCCATCTCTTTCTCGATGAGAGAGAGAGAGATATTCAAGAGAGGTCAAGACGGAAGACTGGAGAAGTACTGGCTCCGAGGCGGCGAAAAATCCATCGATTTCAACAGCGATTTCTCCATCTCCTTCCATCTCCTTCTCCACCTTTCACAGATTAATATATATAGATAATTTTCCTAATCAAGCAGAAATTCAAACAGAGAAGAGCACTTACAAGGTATGAATCTTTGCTTTTCAAGAACTTACAGGTTCACATATGGTTCCACCCCGTGGTGTCCTTGGCCTCAAGTACTTCGTTTTTACCATTCTGTAGTTCCATCGGAACAATACCAACCTAAAAAAGAAAGAAAGAACTCAATGAACATTTTAAGCCCAACAACTTAATACGCTTCAACACAAAGATAACAAGTTTGAAATTTCAGAAAAGATTACCATCGTCATAAGCATGAGAGAGAGAGATTGATTTGATAAGAACAGAAAAGAGGACTAACGTGGGCTTCGGCTAAGTATGTCTCTTGATCGCACCTGTACAGAGTTTCCAGAAAATGTTACAAAGCTTCAAAGAAAAACAGGAAAGATGCAACTTTTTCTATAAAACCAGATTTTTCTACAAAACCAGACCTTCACGCGTGGAATCAGGAAGAAGCATGCAAATGAAGAAAAACTAGGTTTTCTGGCCTTGGGTTCACTAGGTGGGTAAACGTAGAAATCAGTACGGAGAAACCGAAATTAAGAGATGAGTAGCGGAGTCACAAGAAACTCCAAGAACCGGAAGAGATAGCGAAAGAAAAACCCAGATAGATTTAATCGCCATTGTAGGGGGAGAGAGGGGGAGAGAGAGAGAGAAATGATGGAATAAGAATCCAGATCCTCTTATTTAAGGGTCGGCATTTTCGCCCAAAAAGAAAAGACAGAGTGTAAGGGTATTTTCGATATTTCATAATAACCCAGTTTTTTCCATTAAAACGGTCAGAAATCAGGCCCATTTGAATTCAAAAATTGGGCCGATTACATGATTTACACGCAAACCCAAAAGATTGCAAATTTCTTGTCACTTATATTAATGTAAATATTAAGAACTCCATATGCCTGCCAGATTCAATTTTCAAAATACGTACCTCAGCATATTTGATTTTTGTGGGACAAGAATCTCCACACCTTTCTGTTAGTTCTATCATTCGACCACATCTCCAAGTGATTCCCGACTCATGTATGCTGTGATGATATCAGAGTGAGAGGCCTGTAATACATATACTGAAAAAGATGTTTGAATCTTAGATCAAGCCTCGTCCTCCGCCGGCGTAAAAGCGGGCGGCTTGAACGTCGGAGGCTTCGGCGGGAGATTTCCCAGATTCCTCTGGATATCATCGCACGTCCTTGTACATGAAGTGATAATCCCCCATCGAATCACCGATTCGCAAAGCCTTTTCGAACAGAGACAGATCTCTTCGAAACTTGGATCGAAAATAGCTTCTCCGCCTCTGGATGTTCTACTTAAATCTCTGAATAGCAATCCGGTTCACCTTTTTTTGTTTTCTTTTTCGGTTAAGAGAGTCAGAAATACTGAACCGGAGTTTAAATTAGTAGTAATGGACGATTCGGTATGTCGCGTTTCCGGTTTTCACCCGGTTCTTTTCGTGTACCGGAACCTCTCGACGATCCAGAAGCATCTGGCCTTAATTTCACAGAGCGTCTTCGGGTAAAAAGTAAAACCCACAACCTCAGATTGAGTACAATGTACGTTACACACGATTTACCACCTTCTGAAAGGCATTTTAACTGGAAACTCCCTGTTTTTACTGATATTCCAACCAAATCACTCAATAGGATTCATCGGGACAGCAAATTACAACAAAAGATAATACGACGAAAACATTTGATTGAAAGCCAAACAAAAATTTGACAACCAGGCGAATCACAGAATGCCGAGGATTTCCAGGATCCGACGCGTAATCTCCGTTCTTAAGAGGCGTAGCTCTCCGTCTCCTTCCCTTTCTTCTAGGGTTCCCATCGAACCACAAAACCCAGAGTCCATCGGCTGCCATGGCATCAGGATACGATCAATTTCAGAGTCATTAACGTTTCTTGTAAAGTATATAAACCGTATTGTTCAAGACTCTTCTTTTGCTCAAATATGTTGTCTGAATTCTCTGGATGAGTTCTACTTTACAGTCTTGACCTTGTGAATGATTTAGGATGTTCTTTGGTAAAAAAAATAACAATTTACGTAGTCGAAATGGACATGAAATTGTATATGGATGCTCTTGGATACAGTACGCCTTGGGGGTGAGGGATGTTGTTCTCTTAAATGTGTTTCAATGCTATGAATTCAAGAACCACAGAAAAATTCTGCAGGGTTCTGGATATTTTAGAAAGACTTGTAACAGTCTTTTTATTACTACAATACACACACAAATACTTGCAGATAACAACATATGTAGAACCTTAAATGACTGTTGTTGCAGTTATTTGTTCAGACATATCTTGAGTAACTTGAACCCGTCTTGGTTCCCTTCATACTCCTCCTTGATTCATGTTTCTGAAGAACTCAAATCTTCCAGGATGCAATCCTTTTGTGAATATATCCGTCATTTGTTCTTCAGTTTCTGCAGTAAACCAATTGAATCTCTTCCTGTTGTTGCACCTCCCTCAGTTGATGTGATGATACTTGATCTTAAAGTGTTCTGCTCTCCCATGGAACACCGGAATTTTTCAGAGATTGCAATTGTAGATTGATTATCTACAAACACTTTGCATTTCAAACCGAGGTCTTTCATAAGTTTCCTGAGCCATAAAACTTGTTTTGCTGCTGGCAACATATACAGTTCCTGATGTACTCTTCATGTCAATCACTGTCTGAAAATTCGATTAACTCAGATTCTTCATTCTTCTTGGATAGAATGCCATGTGGGGGAGTTTCATTAAATACCTTAGTATTCTCTTTGCTGTTAGAATAACAAGACAATGGATTTTTACAGCAAAGAGAATGTCAGGTACATGAGACAGCCAATGATTCTCCCTATACATCTTCTCATTTGTAGTTTCAGATTCTGAAAACTTGTGCAGTCTTTCATTGGGGTCGAAGGTTGTAGAAAAACAATGTTGCATCTTTGGTAGATGTCTTCAAGTGATCTTGTCCCTGTCAATGGAATGGAGGATCATCAAATCTATCGACAATGTCAGTTTCTTCTGTGGTAAACTGCAGAGGATCAGGAACAGGTTGTTGTTCAGCTTCTGAGTTAACCACTTCTCTGTCATCCCATTTTCATTCTTCACTTTGTTTCAGGTACATATACTCTATATGCCTTCGCAACCAAACTGTAATCGACCAAGATGCCTTATGTTGCCTTGTTGTCACGTTTGATTCCTAGGATCAATGAGAAACCAAAATATCTTCAGATGGCTTCATAAGGTGTCTTCAAACACAAAGATCTTGTAGGCAGCAGATTCTTCTCATGTAACATACACCTTGACATCTCTACTGACTGATTTCCTCTTTCACTTACCCTGTTTTGTAGGGGATTTCGGAGACAGTAAGTCTCGAGTCTTCCATCTTGATTCTTTCTCTCTCTCTCATCGAATCTCGTCCTCTCGGTCGAGCCTTGTCCTCCTGAGTCATCGCCTCATCCCCAAGTACATAAGGATCGGATAACCAACCATTACAAAAATGATCTTACCTTTTGTATTTGTCTCAGAATACAGAGACATAACAAATATCTATAGCTGGTAAAGATTATTCATGTCATACACGAAGGAAGATAATTTCATACAATATGCGGTTTTGCCCTTCAACAAAAGTATGCGACTCAACGAGAAAACGAGGGTATTTGTTAAGAATTATGAGGATATTATTATGATTTCCTCCACGATCTTTATGCAGCATTTGTTAATGTGAAGTGATACATTCAACGAGAATACTCTGCCCACAATTGATATCGAATATATATCTTCACTAGGATGTATATATATATCCCACTAGAAGCTGCAGTGTACAAAGCTATGTCCAAAGGTGACAAAGATGATGTCTCGTTGAAGTGTATGCGGACCCTAAAATTGGAAGGACCCCATATTTTTAATTTATTTTTTATTATAAAAATGTTAAATTTTAATTAAATTATATATAACATTAAAAACATTATCAAAACTCTTCACAAATATAAATTATTTATAAATTAATTTATAGTTATAATGAAGTATTTATTTAAAATGCTTCTAAATTATTTACTTTCATTATTTTATTTTTAATTTTATTGATAATAAATTAAATAAATAATTTAAAATCATTATTTTTATCTAAATTTAAATGAAATATAAATACAACAATATTCAATAATAAAAATTATATTAAAAAACTATAAATTTTAATAATTAAATTAATAATTTGTATACGGCCTCAATTTTTTTTGAGACGTGAGACGGTTCTAAATGTGTGCATACGTGCTTGCGACTCGGAGAATGAAGAAGATGGCTAAAACAGAGTAAACCTCGGTTTCAGGAAGAAACTTTGCGTTAGATATCATCGTATTGGAAAGGGGCCTAATTAACGAGCTCGGGGCAATTTGGCTATTTCGTCGAAGTCGATAATTGGCCTTTAAATTTCTGTTATTGGCTCTAATAGAGAGGGGTTCATCTTCGGAGACAACATCGAAATGTGGACACTTTACAATCTGGTAAAAAATGTATAGTTCACTAAAACTAGACAGATCACATGTGGACACTTTACAATTTCGGAGACAACATCGAAATGTACGGTATCTAGACTCGATATTTTCGGGGCATGTTGATGCTCGTCTTAACAAAAACTCAACCACGGTAATCTCGAGACCGATTTCACAAATCAAACCCCTTTTACCTATATATGATTTTTCTCGACCGATCTACACACACGCACATATATATATAGGTTGTGTTGGGATGTGCATGGAAGGGATAGAGCAGAACCCGATTGTTTACGAGCTAAGGTCGAAGATAACATTTAGATAAAGGAAAGTTTGTGTTGAAGTGATAAATGATAAAACCCGATCATGATACAATGTATAAAGTCTTTACAACTTTTCGGTATATTTTACTTTTCATGATTTGAACGAATGGTTGAAGAATTATACTTGAAGAAGATACAAGAAAGTGAATAATCGAATCAAGATAGCTTGGGAAATTCTCTACCACATTGTCTAAAATTGTATCGACGGAATCATTTTACATTTTTTTGTGCAAGAAGTTCCGTCTTTTTTCTGAGTCTCGTCTTTGCTTAGATACGTTCTTTTTTTTCCGCGTTATCTAAAGTAGCATTACATGGATTTCGTTGTCATGCTTCAAAATTGAGATCTGTCAATTCGCGAGCAAAATGAATCAGAAGAAAAATCGGATTCAAACACACTTCTCACACTGCATGGAACAAGATGAAGATTCTTGATTCAAGATTCGAGATCCGATTTGCCTTGAAACCATTTGTGGTATTCCCCCGAGAAAGTGATTGAAGCCATCAAATTTTTCCAGGAAGTTGGAGATGCTCTTTTAGAAAGCTTTACGTGCAAGTAAAATATTTTCTGACATTGGATAAATTTCATACCATTATTAAAAATAACGTTATTTTCGAGTTCAGTTGTGGTTTCACTGGTACGACGGGACTAATTTGATGCGACAAGCTCTATCGAAGCTAGCAAACCAAGTCTACATCGATGTTGTGGCCACATTCAAGGAGATAGAGATTGATAACTTAAAACGATTTAGCGAGAAGGTCCTCGACCTTATAAAAGATATTGATGTTCTTCTCGCTTCATATGATAATTTCCTTGTCGGGACTTGGCTCGAAAGCTCAAAGAAGCTTGACGTAAACCAAAACGAATGGAAGCATGTTGTGATCAACGAACAGATACTAGAGTGGGTTACTCCTTGCCTCGGGCGGAAACGTACTTCGGTCTCCTCGTGAAAAGCTTATGATAGAAGAAGAAGCGGAAGCTCGAGCTTGAGAGCTAGCGAAGAGGATGGATAGCTCGAGGAGAGACGATGGTCATTTCGAAACATCTATTCCGAAAATATTTCGCTTAATGTTTGAAATAGGGGTGATCATTTTAGTCGAGCCGATCCGAAAACATATGATCATGATTGAACTGAATTCGACGTAAACACCGAATGACTACTCTTTTTTTTTTCTTTCTAAAACTGAAAAAATAAACCAAACATAATAAAAAAACCAAAAATCTTCTTATATATAAAAAGTACAGTTTATGTAACGGGAGAATGACAAGTGTATTTTTATTAGAAATATGAAAGATTGCATTTTTTTCTACGAGAGTCAATTATTCAATTAAAACATATGGGTACAGATGTAAATTTAATTTATTTATTTATCTGAGACGAGATTGATGGAATCATGGAACATAATAATATGTTCAGAGTATGCATCTAATAATAATGGGTATTTGTTATGGCACGTATCTATACTATTTTTTAAAACCATTCCTATTCTAATTCTAGGTCAAGATTTATATTAACTACACGTAACATATATTTGTGTACATAATATTCAATTAACTTTAGTGTTTATAAATGTTTAAATTTAAAAAAATTTACATTCTTTTCTGTGTATAATAATAAGTACATTAATTACAATGTATAATTAAAAGTTTTTAATTCTCTGTTCATTAACCAAACCAAAGTAACAAAGAAAAAAAAAATCAGATTCAATTAATTTTAATATTCAATTAATTTTGATCAGATTCAATTAATATCTTAATAACATTTATTATCATTTTTTATAAATTAAATATATTTATTTTTGAAGTTGTCTATAAAATAGAGTAATGTTAAAAATCATTTTATCCCGATCTTTGACTCTAGTGTCATATCATTGCAGAAATCATTAGCTTTTGTGAATTTAGATCTGATTTACCGTACAATTATTCAGTTGTCTTCCTAACAAATTTGTTTTTCCTTAGATTCTCTCGGAGCACCGAAGTATAACGAGTTATCTGCACAAATTTCATCTAGATGAGCATGAATGACCCTTTGGGTATAATGACCACCTATCTCGAGACCTTTACAAATAGATGTGCAAACTATTCTGTTATCACATATATAATGGAAATCGGAGACAGGTAAAGTATAAACTGTTTTATTGATTACTCATTATGTTTTTAATTGCAGCCAATACTACACGAGGTTTGAATCCTATTGTTGTGAAGAATACAACATCATTCAGAAGTCTAGCAATCTTATTTTGAATTTATTCCATCTGATGGCAGGTTCGACTATTCTTTATATAGATTTAGACTCGGAAAAGGGCATTTTCAAAATAACTGTACTTGAGAATATATTTTTATTTGCGAGATGTTTTTCCTTTTCTATTAAATGCTTTATTGCTAATTAAATGCAGCCTTTATTAAAAAAAATTTTATTTACAAATCGTTTTCAAATAGTAGCAGTCGATAAGTTTCCATCAAACAAGATTATGATTTCCATTATGTAGTCTCTATTTAATTTTTATTATTAACTTATATTTATTTACATTCCATACTAATATATTTTATGTATTTGTATATATGCATACATATTCCTTTATATTATATATAATTATGATATAGCAATCACCAAGAAGAATCGAATATGTTTTGTTGTTGTTCAATGGCAATAAAAAATGGATTTAAGAGATTTTTTTTTTACTTTTTTAATACATGTTAGATGTCAGTTAGGTTGTTTTGATATCTTTATCATTCTACCATTATTCTAGGAGATTTAGATATATCGTTTCCTATTTTTTTCTGGTTTATTTGTTCGTTTGCTTCTGTATATATATGGAAGTTCGTACCCAAATGAATAATATGAGATATTTTTCCTTCTATATCTTGAACCTTAATATGGTATCAGAGCGAACTGCTCTCCGCTCATTCTCTTGATTCCGTCATTTTTTTTTCTCTCTCTGAGCCATGACAGAACCTGAAACTCAGGTTGAACCACTTCATGTTCAACCACCAATCTTACCCGCCCCTGTTCAGAATCTTGATCCTTATTCGAATCCGCTTTATCTTCACGCTGCAGACACGTCTAGTGTGTCTCTGATCTCCGAAAAACTCCTCGGTGAATCGAATGTCAATGTTTGGTCTCGATCCATGATCAAGGCCCTTAACGCCAAAAACAAACTGGGGTTTGTTAATGGCTCTATCCCCAAACCTCCAGCTACTGATGTCAATTCAGGAGCATGGTCACGTTGTAATGACCTTGTATGTACTTGGTTAAACAATGATGTCTCTCGACATTGCTAGTTTAATCATTTACCTCGACAAATGCGCATGAAGTTTGGCAAAATCTAGAAAAGAGATTTCAACAGAAGAATGTCGCTAAGATCTACAACATCCGGCAGCAACTCGACAATCTTCATCAAGGTTCGATGGATCTTAATACCTACTTTACGAAGCTCACGAGTCTTTGGCAGGAACTTCATAACCATGAGCCACTTCCATCCTGCACTTGTCATGGATGCACATGCGCATTGTCTGAGCGTTGGCAAGATCTATTCGCTAAGAGGAATGTCGTCAAATTCCTCATGTGTCTCAATGACTCTTACACCCCTCCTAGACGTCAAATACTCATGATGGAACCTGTCCCGGACATTACACGTGTTTTCAACTTGATTTCGCAGGAGGACCATCAACAGATTTCTGTCTCTGCTCAGTCTGATGCTGTTGCATTTCAGACACATGTTGTTCATCCCAGATCTGTTCCCTTCCAATACGGACATCCTCCTCGTACAGGACCTTCTTCGAAGCCTCAGCCACAATGCACTCACTGTGGTCTTCTCGGTCATACTGTCAACAAATGTTTCAAGTTATATGGGTACCCTCCTGGGCACAAATCAGCGAATTCTCAGCCATGGTCTTCGAAAACTTTGAAGAAACTTCCGCATCCGCCAATTCCTCCTCATATCAACATGATAAATTCTGAACCTGGTAGACTTTCTGAATCTGTCTTACCTGATACTTCTGATCAGAAGAGTGTCATCGAACATGCTCAGTCCTTGATTTCCCAACTCAGTACCCAGCTTCAAGGAATTAGTCTTTCTGTTAATGATCAGCCTTCAACTGCTCCTCGATCCAACTCTCCAGGTATTCCCCTTCACCCTTTATTTTCAACCTTTAAACCGAACCACATTCTATCTTCATCCTTTTGGATTCTGGACACTGGTGGCAGTAATCACGTCTGTCATAATATGTCATTGTTCTCTGAACTCCATGAGATTTTTCCAATTTTTTTCTCTCTACCTGATGGTTCTTCAATCTCAGTAACAAGATCTGGCACTGTTACTATTTCCTCTGTCCTTACTCTGCATTTTGTTCTGTTTATTCCATCTTTCAATTTTAATATTTTAAGTGTTAGTTCACTCACTAAACACAATTCTCTTTCTATGTCTTTTTCTCATGATTCATACACCATTCAGGACCTTTCTCGGGGGTTGAAGATTGGAGCGGGTGGACAGTGCAATGGTCTTTATATTCTCCATATGCAAGCCCCCTCCTCCGCTTCTCTCCCTTCCAGTTATGTTTTTGCGTCTTCAACCTTGGATGTCTGGCATCGCAGGCTCGGCCACCCATCCAATCTCAAGATTCATGGTCTTGTCTCGAATAATGAGCTTCAGTTTTCTTCTGTGTCTTCTTCTTCTTCGCATTGTGATGTTTGCCACTTGGCTAAACAAAAGCGATTACCTTATTCTTCTTCTTCTAGTTCTTCTGCTTCTTCTTTTGATTTATTACACTTAGACATTTGGGGGCCGTTTCACACCTCGACAGTGGATGGACACCGTTATTTTTTATCCATTGTCGATGATTATTCCCGTGTCACTTGGATTTATCTTTTGAGAAATAAAAGTGATGTCGCTTTCAAATTCCCTCAGTTTGTTTCTCTTATCAGAACTCAATACTCCAAAATGATCAAAGCTATTCGTATTGATAATGCTCCCGAACTTGCCTTTACCGATTTTCTTCTCAAACACGGGATCATTCATCAATTTTCTAGTCCATATACATCGCAACAGAACTCAATCGTTGAACGCAAGCATCAACACATCTTGAATGTGGCTCGATCGCTTTTGTTTCAATCCAATATCCCATTACAGTTTTGGGGTGATTGTGTTTCTACTGCCGTGTATCTAATTAATCGAACTCCTTCTCTTTTACTTCACAACAAATCTCCTTTTGAGTGTCTTACATCTAAGAAACCGTCTTATTCTCATCTACGAATTTTTGGTTGTCTATGTTATGTCTCGACTTATCCTAAAGACAGACATAAATTTGCTCCTCGAGCCAGACCTGCTGTGTTCTTGGGTTATCCCTCGGGCACTAAGGGTTATAAAGTCTTAGACTTGGCAACCAATGTTGTTTATGTGTCTCGCAATGTGATCTTTCGCGAAACAGATTTCCCATTTCAATCTTCTCGTCTGTCTCCTCCCACTGTCACATTGTTTCCAGAAGGTCATACTCCATTTTTTCTTTTTGATGAGCCTGCTACGGTCACTTCTTCATCGCCGTTAGCTGTCGAGCCTCCTCTGTCTCCTCCTTCAGTTTCTTCTCCTGTTCAATCTTTCACTCCATCTCGTTCAGTTCCTGAGAACAATGACAAACCTGTTCGCAAGACTAGACCACCCTCATACCTATCTGATTATCACTGTTACTTATTAGCTTCTGATTCCACACCCCCTGATGCTTCTAGTACATTGCACCCTCTCTCTACTTTTCTGTCTTATGACAGACTTTCGCCAACATAAATTTTTTCCTTTCCATCTCAACTTTACCTGAACCAACATCTTACACACAAGCTGTTAAGTTTGATCATTGGCGAGAGGCTATGTGTCTTGAACTGGATGCTCTGTTGCGGACAAATACGTGGACTGTTTGTTTGTTCTCTTCCGGTTGGTAAGAAATCTGTTGATTGTAAATGGGTTTTCAAAACAAAGTTTCATGCAGATGGCTCAGTTGAAAGGTTTAAAGCTCATTTAGTGGCAAAGGGATATACTCAGTTAGAAGGTGTTGATTTCCTTGAAACATTCAGTCCTATGGCTAAAATGCCCACGGTCCACATCATTCTTGCATTGGCAGCAACAAACAACTGGATTCTTAATCAAATGGATGTCTCCAATGCCTTTTTGAATGGAGATATGGAAGAGGACTTTTATATGACGTTGCCTCCTGGTTATTCGACGCTTAAGGGGGAGTATGTACCTTCTGAATCAGTCTGCAAGTTAAACAGATCGTTATATGGTCTTCGTCAAGCTTCTCGGCAATGAAATCGGAAGTTGTCTCAGATATTTCTCAGGGCTGGTTTTCAGCAAGCTCAATCATATAATTCCCTGTTTACTAAAAGACATTGCTCTGTTTTTGTTGCAGTACTCGTTTACGTTGATTTTCTTCTTATAACCGGGAATGATTCTGATCTTGTTGCGAATCTGAAAGCTACTCTTGCTGCTCACTTTCAGATCAAAGATCTTGGTCCTATCCATTATTTTCTTGGCTTGGAAGTGGCACGATCCAGCAAAGGCTTATATTTGTGTCAGAGAAAATACACGTTGGAGCTTCTCGATGAATTTGGCATGCTTAGGTGCAAGCCTTTGTCGACTCCAATGGAGTTTAGATGCAAGCTGAGCTAGGACTCGGGTGAATTACTGTCTGATCCGAAACATTATCGCACTCTCCTCGGAAAGCTTATTTATCTTTCTCTGACACGTCCAGATCTTGGTTTCGTTGTTACCAAATTGAGCCAATACATGTCCCAACCGAGAACATCACATCTACAAGCGGCTTATCGAGTATTACGATATCTCAAGTATGCTCCTGCACAAGGTCTCCTTTATCCCTCGTCTTCTTATTTGCGTCTTTCCGCCTATACCGATGCTGACTGGGCGTCTTGCCCAGACTCCAGACGCTCCGTCACGGGTTTTTGTGTGTTTCTCGGCAGTGGTCTTATCTCGTGGAAGTCGAAGAAACAACAGACCATTTCTCGAAGTTCAGCCGAATCGGAATACAGAGCCATGACACAAACTACATGTGAACTTGTCTGGGTTGATGCATTACTTCGAGAGCTGAATATTCAATGTCCGAGACCTGTGACTCTTTATTGCGATAATCAATCAGCGATCCACATTGCCAACAATCCGGTTTATCACGAACGGACCAAACACATTGAACTCGATTGTCATTTTGTTCGCGAGCGTCTCAAATCTGGTTTTCTGAAACCACTACATGTTTCCTCTGCTGAACAAGTTGCGGACATTTTGACAAAACCAGTATCGGTGGATTTGTTTCGTCGTATGTTGTTCAAGATGGGATTACATCACATGTACTCTCCATCTTGAGGGGGAGTGTTAGATGTCAGTTAGGTTGTTTTGATATCTTTATCATTCTACCATTATTCTAGGAGATTTAGATATATCGTTTCCTATTTTTTCTGGTTTATTTGTTCGTTTGCTTCTATATATATATGGAAGCTCGTACACAGATGAATAATATAAGATACTTTTCCTTCTATATCTTGAACCTTAATAATATATACATTCCACTACTAGAAAACACGGAAAAGGTGACGCAAAATTTGCATCACTAAAATGGTGACGCAATATTTTCGTAACTAATGCGTCACTAAATAGTGACGTAATAGTAACGCAAATAGTTGCGTCACTAAAAGGTGACGCAAAAAGTGACGCAAAATTTGCGTCACGAAAAAAGGTGACGCAAGAGTGACGCAATTTAGTCACTTTTATTATTTATACGTATAAACATACAAATATTTATATATAAATATATATTTTATATATATGTATTTATATATATAAATATTATATATATATATATATATATATATATATTGACCATGTTACTATCCTTTTGCATCTTAACTAGATTAGATTTCTCTATAAAACATGTTTTTGTAATTTATTTTATCATGTTTATTTTTATTTTTACTATCTTTTCAGTAATATATTTTCTATCTGCTTTAAAAAAGATCATCATATTCTCCATATAGATTACAAAATTCCTATATTTCACCACTCCATAATAATATCCAAAATAGGAGAGATTAAAAGAGAGAGAAAAAGAGAATGAAACGAACTATTTAAGTATATATGTGTTTTATATATGTACACACATTCGTACGCACATATATATACCCACACATTTATATACATATATACATGCTTATACACATACATTCATATATATATTCACATATACACACACATAGAAAACTCATATAAATACATGTTTATACACATATATTCATATACAAATTCATACACACATTTATATATATATATATATATATTTGTATATATACGTATGTTTATATATGTGTATGTATATATGTGTATATATTTTGCTTTTGATTAATTTATATTTTTTAAATAAGAAAATGACATGATCCAAACCATTTCAGAAAGTTGGAGATGATCTTTCCGGAAGCTTTACATAAAAGTAAAATATTTTATTACATTGGATAAGTTTCGTATCGTTATTACTGATAACGTTATATTCGAGTTCAATTGTGGTTTCACCGCTACGACAAGTTCTATCGAAGCTAACAAACCAAGTCTATATCGATGTTGTGACCGCTTTTCAGGAGAGAGACTGATAATTGAAAAAAATTTAGTGAGAAGGTCCTCTGCTTTATAAATGATATTTTGATGTTTTTTTCGCTTCAAATGATAATTTCTTTGTCGGGACTTGGCTCGGAAGTGCAAAGAAGCTTATGATAAACCAAAACGAACGAAAACATGTAATAACATTTTCAACGTTTTCGATTTGAAGACTAATCATCAAGTTAAACCTCAAATCATCAAGTTCGATGTTTTCTAATAGGGAAATATATTGTGTATCCGTGCAATACGGAATTGGTTATTGAATTTCCTTATTCATAGATTAGGTTTAATCTCTATGATATGTATATAAGCGGATGGAAAAGAAAGACTAAGGCAGGCCGTTTTTCTGAACTCGTCGAGCTTGGTACCTGACATGGTATCAGAGCCCGAACCACCACAAATTCCGCTCTAAAACCTCGCATCCATGGCCACCGAAACCGGACACGATCCACTTCCGACCCCGACTTCGAACACAGACCCGATGAACCCTTCAACCACGACGGCGACCATGAATGGACAAGATACCGCAGCGTTCCATCGACGCACGATATCACCATACGATTTGACACCAAGCGACAATCCCGGGCTGATTTTGTCTCAGCCGTTACTCCGTGGAAGCAATTATGATGAATGGGCGATAAATATTCGCCAAGCACTCAAATCCCGCAAGAAGTTTGGATTTGTTGACGGAACAATCCCGCAACCGGCAGTTGATTCTATTGATTTCGAAGATTGGGACACGAACAATGCTCTCATTGTTTCGTGGCTCAAGAACACGCTCGAACCGTCTCTCCGCTCCGATGTGGTTCACCGGGAGTTTGCCAAAGATCTATGGGATTATCTGAAACGCAGATTCGGGAAGACGACTGCACCACGCCTTCTGAAGATCCGTAGTGATCTTAGCAATTGTAGGCAACATGGGATGACGATTGAATCATATTTCGGGAAGCTAACCAAATTATGGGATGACTTGGCAAACTTCAGATCCTTGAAAGTTTGCAAATGTGGCCACTGTTCGTGTGGTATCGCAGCTATGCTCGAGAAAGAAAGGAACGAAGACAGGTTGTTCGAGTTTCTGCTCGGACTGGATGAAACGAGATACAGCACTGTGCGATCGAACCTCCTTTCTCGCCAATCTCTCCCAAGTCTTGAAGAAGCGTACAACATGGTGGTCCAAGAGGAAGACACGCACCGTGTCTCTGATGAGAAACCTGAAATTACAGCTTTCTCAATTCAGTCTGCATCGAAACTTCGTCCGAAACCCATCGAGAGAGACGCAAATGTCATCTGTTCACATTGTGGCAGAGTTGGGCACGTCGCTGAAGGTTGTTTCAAACTCGTCGGATTTCCCGACTGGTGGGGTGACAGACCCCGAAACAGAACAAGTCGAGGCAGAGGACTCTCGGCACCAGCAAACCAGTCTGATCGAAACAGACCCGTGATGCCTCGTGCGAACGCCACCCAGGTTCTGTCTAATGCTGCGGCTGTCTCTTCTCCTGCAGTTTCAGCTGCAGACAAAAAGTTCGTTCCTGGAATTACAGAGGATCAATGGCAACTTTTGCTCAACATGCTTAATTCCGAGAAGCTTAATGTCTCAGAGAACATGACTGGTAAGTCTTCTGCTTTCTCCTGGATATTGGATTCTGGCTGTTCTCACCATATGACAGGTGACAAATCCGTGTTCTCCAATCTGAGTTCAACCATGCCGTGTTCTGTGGTTCTTCCTGATGGTCGGCACGTATTGTCTACTGAATCTGGTCTGGTTATTCTTGGACAGAATCTCAGAATGCAGAATGTGTTATATGTTCCTGGCCTACATGTCAACTTGATCTCGATTTCTCAGCTTCTGGCTACATCTGATTGTGTTGTGATTTTTGCTCCGAACTTCTGTCTCATCCAGGACCGCATTACCAAGACGCCGATTGGAGCGGGTGACTTGAAAGCGGGTCTCTACCATTTTAAAAACACAGTGACTTCAGGAGCAACTCGGACGATGGATACTCCTTCAATTGATGTGTGGCACAAACGATTGGGACATCCGTCACCCAAAATGCTTGCGAAGATTCCCTGCCTTGAGTTTTCAGCTGATAGTTCCTTAGTTAATAAGCAATGCGATGTATGCTTGCGTGCAAAACAAACAAGAGATTCTTTCCCGTTAAGTATCAATAAAAGTTCTGCAGTTTTTGAGCTGATTCACTGTGACTTGTGGGGACCTTATCGGAAACCTTCGTTCTCTGGTGCACGATATTTTCTAACAATCGTTGATGATTATTCACGCGGCACATGGCTATATTTACTTAAAGGAAAGGATGAAACCTCACTACATCTCCGGAATTTTCTTGCTCTTGTGGAACGCCAATTCGGGACACAAGTCAAGAAAATTCGCTCGGATAACGGTTCCGAATTTCTGTCTCTCCGCAATCATCTTGCTGAAAAGGGAATTCTCCATGAAACCTCTTGTGTCGGGACACCACAGCAAAATGGAAGAGTTGAACGGAAGCATCGTCATATCTTAAATATTGCTCGGGCTTTACTGTTTCAAGCAAATCTACCCATCGATTTTTGGGGAGAAAGCGTGCTCACGGCGGGCTATCTAATCAATCGCACGCCCTCGATGGTCCTTGATGGAAAAACACCGTATGAAATCATTCATGGTCAGCCCCCACATTACGATCATATGCGCACGTTCGGCAGTTTGTGCTTTGTTCACAACCAAAACCGCACCGACGACAAATTTGCTCCTCGCGGCTTTAAATCTGTCTTTGTCGGCTATCCCCCTGGAACAAAGGGATGGCGAGTCTATAATCTTGAGACTGAAAAGTTTCAAATCTCAAGGGATGTCATATTCTGTGAGGATCGGTTCCCTTTTCATGAGCGTGCTGAAACCTCCTCGTCTGTCCTTCCTCTGATATCTTCCATTCCGCCGCTACCAGCCGCTTATGATGATTTTCTGCAGTCATCTTCTGCTCGTCACCTTCAACCAGAAAACTCTGCTGGTCACTCTGTTCCGTCTCTGCCCTCACCTCCGACAGAAATTCCGTCTGAACCTCCCAGCATTTCCATTTCAGAAACTGAAATTCATGAACAGTCTTCTGCGTCATCTCCCACGCCAGCTGAAAATGCAGAACGTGAATCGGAACCTGCAGAAATGGAACCTGTACAGACTACTACTCCTTCTCTGGGCAGAGGACATCGCCAGAAATTTCCGAATGTGTTGTTTCGAAATTTTGACACGAACACTGTGCAGCTTTCCCACTCAGGTGTGTCACCAGCTTCGACTTCACATTCTTCCAGCACGCCATTTCCATTGCATGATTATATATCCTATGCTAAAATCCTCCCACAGCACATGGCATTTGTCGGGGTAGTTAGTACAGAATCTGAGCCCCGCACTTTCAATGAAGCAGTCCAAGATGACAAATGGCGTATGGCGATGGCAGATGAGCTCCAAGCGCTTCAGAAAAACAACACATGGACTCTCGAACCGTTACCCACATCTAAAAAGGCTATTGGATGTAAATGGATCTTCCGAATCAAATATAGATCAGACGGTTCCATAGAACGTCGCAAAGCTCGCCTTGTGATTCTTGGAAACAAACAAACCGAAGGTATAGATTACGATGAAACGTTTGCTCCCGTAGCCAAAATGGTTACGGTACGCACATTTCTTGCAGTTGCCTCGGCTCGTCATTGGGACGTGCACCAAATGGACGTACACAACGCCTTTTTACACGGAGATCTTAACGATGAGGTTTACATGAAACCGCCGCAAGGTTTTTTGACAGATTCTCCACATCTCGTATGCCGTCTCCGAAAATCTTTGTATGGCCTAAAACAAGCGCCGAGATGTTGGTTTGCTAAACTTGCCTCTGCTCTTCGGGATTATGGTTTTCTACAATCACAATCTGACCACTCTCTATTTATTTTCAACAAGGGGGACACTCGGATTCATGTATTGGTGTACGTCGATGATCTACTAGTTACCGGAAACTCAGCAGCCGCGGTTGGTGTTTTCAAGAGATATCTCAGAACTTGTTTCCATATGAAAGATCTCGGATTTTTAAAGTACTTCCTTGGCATCGAGGTTGCTCGTGGACCTTTGGGACTTTCTCTGTGCCAGCGCAAGTACACCTTGGACATTCTTTCTGAAACGGGTCTTTCCGGTGCCAAACCCGTGTCCTTCCCTCTTGACCAGAACCATCGACTTGGGTTGTCTACAAGCACATTACTACCGGATCCACTACCGTATCGTCGACTGGTCGGCCGTTTGATATATCTCCTCGCAACTCGCCCAGATATCACCTATGCGGTACACATTCTGACACAATTCATGCAAGAACCAAGACAGGAACACTGGGAAGCAGCTCTCCGAGTAGTCCGTTACCTCAAACTTCGGCCAGGCCAGGGTATTTTGCTTCGCTCAGATTCCGATCTTCGTTTGTATGGGTGGTGTGACTCCGATTGGGCTGGTTGTCCGACGTCTAGAAAATCCCTCTCAGGCTGGCTTATTCATCTCGGCAACTCTCCTATATCTTGGAAATCTAAGAAGCAGCATACTGTCTCCCTCTCCTCTGCCGAAGCCGAGTACCGAGCTATGGCGGTTACGACTTGTGAATTATTATGGCTGAAGGGTCTCTTGAGCACACTCGGAGTTTGTCATTCTACACCTATGGCTTTGCATTGTGACAGTCAATCTGCATTACAGATAGCGGCAAATGATGTTTTCCACGAGCGCACGAAACACATCGAAGTCGACTGTCATTTCCTCCGTCATCATCTCACGAATCGCGACATTGTCACACGCCATGTCTCCACCGTTCACCAACTCGCAGACATCTTCACCAAATCCTTAGGCAAGAAGGAATTCGACAAATTCTTGGACAAGCTGGGCATATACAACATATATGCTCCACCTTGAGGGGGGGTAATAGGGAAATATATTGTGTATCCGTGCAATACGGAATTGGTTATTGAATTTCCTTATTCATAGATTAGGTTTAATCTCTATGATATGTATATAAGCGGATGGAAAAGAAAGACTAAGGCAGGCCGTTTTTCTGAACTCGTCGAGCTTGGTACCTGACATTTTCCGAGCGGAGTTTTTCCATTTTTGTTGAAATATGAAAGTAACGCGAGAACACAAATGACAAAGTTATAAGAAAAAAAAATCGAAACAATTTTACATTGTTTAAGCTAAAAAAGATCAAAAGAATTTCTTATCTGAAATAGTCATACCTAGTTTGAAGAGTGAAATATAAACCAAAAACCTTATTCTCTCGTGGTGGGTCATGAGAATTTTGTTTTGATTCGGATCGATTTGTTCCGATTCATATTCGATTCGTTTTGTTTGAAATTCGATTTTCATTTTTCAAAAAGGAATTTTCGGTTTACCGATATTTTACAGCAAAGAGAATACTAAGGTATTTAATGAAACTCCCCCACATGGCATTCTATCCAAGAAGAATGAAGAATCTGAGTTAATCGAATTTTCAGACAGTGATTGACATGAAGAGTACATCAGGAACTGTATATGTTGCCAGTAGCAAAACAAGTTTTATGGCTCAGGAAACTTATGAAAGACCTCGGTTTGAAATGCAAAGTGTTTGTAGATAATCAATCTACAATTGCAATCTCTGAAAAATTCCGGTGTTCCATGGGAGAGCAGAACACTTTAAGATCAAGTATCATCACATCAACTGAGGGAGGTGCAACAACAGGAAGAGATTCAATTGGTTTACTGCAGAAACTGAAGAACAAATGACGGATATATTCACAAAAGGATTACATCCCGGAAGATTTGAGTTCCTCAGAAACATGAATCAAGGAGGAGTATGAAGGGAATCAAGACGGGTTCAAGTTACTCAAGATATGTCTGAACAAATAACTGCAACAACAGTCATTTAAGGTTCTACATATGTTGTTATCTGCAAGTATTTGTGTGTGTGTATTGTAGTAATAAAAAGACTGTTACAAGTCTTTCTAAAATATCCAGAACCCTGCAGAATTTTTCTGTGGCTCTTGAATTCATAGCATTGAAACACATTTAAGAGAACAACATCCCTCACCCCCAAGGCTTACTGTATCCAAGAGCATCCATACACAATTTCATATCCATTTCGGCTACGTAAATTGTTATTTTTTTTTACCAAAGAATATCCTAAATCATTCACAAGGTCAAGACTGTAAAGTAGAACTCATCCAGAGAATTTAGACAATATATTTGAGCAAAAGAAGAGTCTTGAATAATACGGTTTATATACTTTACAAGAAACGTTAATGACTCTCCCCACATCAATTCAACTCTAAACTAAATTAGGAACATAAAATGAAACAATAAGATAAAAAAAAAAAGATTAGAAGCAAAATTAAATTGATCATCTGTATTTGGTGAGTTTTCTCACCCCTTCCTCGGCATGCAAACATATAGAAATCTAATATAGTAATATCTGAGAAAAATGAAAAAGGCAGAACCTTTGAAATCAATTTAAAAGGTGTGAAAATGAATGAACGAATGATATGTTTATTTACACTTGTCTAAGAAAAGAAAAGAAAGAAAGCAAAAGTATGTACAAGTATGTTATATGTCCATCGGCTAACAAAAAATTCATTCGTCACAGAGACATTTGGTAATCCTGTCTCGAGCAACGTCTCGGCTCAAACGCGCGTCCTGATCGCACCGCTGGCCTTCGTGTCGCAGAACGCTGATGACGTTTCTGTACGTGAGGATCTCCTTCTCCACCTCTCCCACTTCCAATTTCAACAGCGATTCCTCCATCGATTTCATCACCTCCTCAAATTGATTCACCAACACCTTGATTTTCGCCACTTCACTCAAAGCAAGAAATGTCCCTCTTTCTATCGAATCAATCGCTGCCTTTTGGCGTTTCAGAGCGTCCCGCGATTTCTTCCACACGGAGGAGATGAAGAGACCCAGAGGACCCATCGGCACGAACGACACGACCGCACCCAACGCCGCAAACACCGGCGGAGCCACCGC
>NW_010965122.1:505240-507542 GCF_000463585.1 Tarenaya hassleriana
ATCATCGGATTATCCACCGAGAGATGGATGTGTTGTCTAAATATGCTCATAATTTTCAGCGAATATATTAGATTTGTGCGATAATGGTGTCTATGCGTAGTCTTTAAAAAAAACTTTCTAATGACATAAAGAAAGAATAATTTGGACACGTTTTGTGGAAGTATGGTCAAGCGGGCTGTCGGAACAAAAGCCTGCTTGCTCGGTAAAGCTGTGACCTTGCAAGTACCTGAGGCAGGATAATTTCTTCGGTGTAATGGTGGCTCCGCCGGTGTTTGCGGCGTTGGGTGCGGTCGTGTCGTTCGTGCCGATGGGTCCACTGGGTCTCTTCATCTCCTCCGTATGGAAGAAATCGCGGGACGCTCTGAAACTCCAAAAAGCAATGATTGATTCGATAGAAAGAGGGACATTTCTTGCGATGAGCGAAGTGGCGAAAATCAAGGTGTTGGTGAATCAATTTGAGGAGGTGATGAAATCGATGGAGAAATCGCTGTTGAAATTGGAAGTGGGAGAGGTGGAGAAGGACATCGTTACGTACAAAAACGTCATCAGCGTTCTGCGACACGAAGGCCAGCGGTGCGATGAGGACGCGCGTTTGAGCCTAGACATTGCTCGTGACAGGATTATTAAATGTCTCTGTGAATGAAATTTTTGTATCAGAAGGACATATACTTGTACATACTTACGCTTTCTTTCTTTTCTTACTTACACAAGTGTAAATAAACACATCGTTCATCCTCTACGCTCAATTTCAATTTCACTTCTTTCACTCCGAACTCAATCCTCCACTCTCTTGTCGGAACAATCGAGGTTTAGTTCATGAATCAGTTTTTGCTCAGATATGGCATTGTGTTGTCTGAATTCTCTGATTGAGTTCTGCTATATATTCTTGATACTGTGAATGTTAAGGATGTCCGTGGTGGAAGTTCCTTATATTTTTGCCAAATATTAAGACTAAACTTGGATTGCAGGTTTGTTTTGTATGGAAATTTCTCAGATCTTGTCTCTGTGTGGCGTTTAAGTAATGAAGGTCTGTGTGAATTCCTCTTCAGGCATTTAACATCACCAAAGGAGATCAGATCTTGTTCTGAGCCGGCTTCAGGTCTGAAAAGGACGCAGGCTGTTTAGCATCTTCATTGTCTCATCTAAAAGCATATTAGAGTTTATCCAAGTTAGTTCCGAGTTTCATTTACCTTACACAAAAAACGGTACATTCGAGTTCAGTTGTGGTTCGAGCTCAAACTTACAAAGAAATATCATAAATGGTGCTAAAGATTAAACACGCAGATGACCTGAAGAAAGATTTGCTACCGATAATATATTACATGTATCTGGACCATGCATAAGCAAAAATAAATGATCGTATATTGCAAAGATATTTCTTTGTACACGCAAGTTTTGCATTACAAGTGCCGACGCAGAATCTCTGTCCTGACAGCGCTGAAGAGACGAAGCTCTCCGTCTCCTTCCACTTCTCCTAGGGTTCCCGTCGAACCAGAAAACCCAGAATCCGCCAGCTACAATCGCCTCAGGATCCGATCAATCTCGCTCGATAAACTAACCGGTTGCGTCGACGACATGAACGAAGATGTCGGAAAGCTCTTCCTATCTTCCGAGAGAGATACGAACCTCGATGTGCTCAACCTCGTCAACGATTTCTTCAACACCAACACCGAATTAGCCCTTCTCTGCGAATCTCTGAAGAAATGTCTGGAAAAAGCTGATCTTGGAGAAACCATAGTTCCTGAAACCTTGTCCGGTTTCATGGAGGAGAAAAAAGAAAAGAAAAATGGAGTTTCAGTAAAACTCTCCAAAATCTCGGGAGCTTCAAAGATTTCTCAAGCGAACAACGACCCTTTCGCCATAGCTCTGTACAATGCAGCTCCTAGAAAGGATATATATATTCAGCATCACTTGTGGATGGAGTATTCTCGTTGAAATGTATAACTGCACATTGACAAATGCGGTCAAGAGCCGAGGACATAAAAATCATGGAGGAAAGCATAATAATAACCTCGTAATTCGATTTTAATATTCTCTGTTTTCTCTACAGAAGAAATTTAAAAGTATCTGGCATAAGTCTTATGCAAAACAGAAACCAGATTTGTTGCATCACTACTCAAAAGCAACAGACTTACCTATCTTATAATAATCCTGATGACAATTTATGAAACTGTAAAGAGTTTCCTTGATTTATTTTTTTGGTTAACCTGTAAACATTTCTTGATCTCATATATGTATACACATATATACACAATGATCTATTTGGTAGAGTAGGAACGGGTGCATACCGTTTGAAGGGACT
>NW_010965122.1:508857-535822 GCF_000463585.1 Tarenaya hassleriana
AAAAAAACCAAAAATCTTCTTATATATAAAAAGTACAGTTTATGTAACGGGAGAATGACAACTGTATTTTTATTAGAAATATGAAAGATTGCATTTTTTTCTACGAGAGTCAATTATTCAATTAAAACATATGGGTACAGATGTAAATTTAATTTATTTATTTATCTGAGACGAGATTGATGGAATCATGGAACATAATAATATGTTCAGAGTATGCATCTAATAATAATGGGTATTTGTTATGGCACGTATCTATACTATTTTTTAAAACCATTCCTATTCTAATTCTAGGTCAAGATTTATATTAACTACACGTAACATATATTTGTGTACATAATATTCAATTAACTTTAGTGTTTATAAATGTTTAAATTTAAAAAAATTTACATTCTTTTCTGTGTATAATAATAAGTACATTAATTACAATGTATAATTAAAAGTTTTTAATTCTCTGTTCATTAACCAAACCAAAGTAACAAAGAATAAAAAAAAAAATCAGATTCAATTAATTTTAATATTCAATTAATTTTGATCAGATTCAATTAATATCTTAATAACATTTATTATCACTTTTTATAAATTAAATATATTTATTTTTGAAGTTGTCTATAAAATAGAGTAATGTTAAAAATCATTCTATCCCGATCTTTGTTTCAAGTGCCATATCATTGCAGAAATCATTAGCTTTTGTGAATTTAGATCTGTTTTACTGTACAATTATTCAGTTGTCTTCCTAACAAATTTGTTTTTCCTTATATTCTCTCGGAGCACCGAAGTATAACGAGTTATCTGCACAAATTTCATCTAGATGAGCATGAATGACCCTTTGGGTATAATGACCACCTATCTCGAGACCTTTACAAATAGATGTGCAAACTATTCTGTTATCACATATATAATGGAAATCGGAGACAGGTAAAGTATAAACTGTTTTATTGATTACTCATTATGTTTTTAATTGCAGCCAATACTACACGAGGTTTGAATCCTATTGTTGTGAAGAATACAACATCATTCGGAAGTCGAGCAATCTTATTGTGAATTTGTTCCATCTGATGGCGGGTTCGGCTATTCCTTATATAGATTCAGACCCGGAAAAGGGCATTTTCAAAATAACTGTACTTGAGAATATATTTTTATTTGCGAGATGTTTTTCCTTATGTTCTATTAAATGCTTTATTGCTAATTAAATGCAGTCTTTATTAAAAAAAAATTATTTACAAATCGTTTTCAAATAGTAGCAGTCGATAAGTTTCCATCAAACAAGATTATGATTTCCATTATGTAGTCTCTATTTAATTTTTATTATTAACTTATATTTATTTACTTTTCATGCTAATATATTTTATGTATTTGTATATATGCATATATATCCCTTTATATTACATATAATTATGATATAGCAAATCTAATCTAGTTAGATGCAAAAGGATAGTAACACGGTCAAAAATACATATATATATACATGTAAATATATAAATAAATTTTATGGATGTATGAATGTATATATTAAAAAAGTAAAAAAATCTCGTAAATCCATTTTTTTTATTGCCATGAATGAACAATGACAAAACATATTCGATTCTTCTTAGCGATTGCTATATCATAAATATAATATAAAAGCGGGGTCGTGCGCGTGGATCGGGATTAGTCTAGACCTTTGGGTTTGGGATCACCCGATTATAAAAAAAAAATATAATATAAAGGGATATATATGCATAAAACATAATGAGTAATCACTATTTAGTGACGTATTAGTCACGAAAATATTGTATCACTATTTGCGTCACTTTTGCGTCACCATTTTAGTGAAGCAAATTTTATGTCACATTTTCCGTGTTTTCTAGTAGTGGAATGTATGTATTAAAAAAGTAAAAAAAATCTCTTAAATCCATTTGTTTATTGCCATGGAACAACAACAAAACATATTCGATTCTTCTTTCATAATCTTGTTTGATGGAAACTTATCGACTGCTACTATTTGAAAACGATTTGTAAATAATTTTTTTTTAATAAAGACTGCATTTAATTAGCAATAAAGCATTTAATAGAACATAAGGAAAAACATCTCGCAAATAAAAATATATTCTCAAGTACAGTTATTTTGAAAATGCCCTTTTCCGGGTCTGAATCTATATAAGGAATAGCCGAACCCGCCATCAGATGGAACAAATTCACAATAAGATTGCTCGACTTCCGAAGGATGTTGTATGCTTCACAACAATAGGATTCAAACCTCGTGTAGTATTTTGGCTGCAATTAAAAACATAATGAGTAATCAATAAAACAGTTTATACTTTACATGTCTCCGATTTCCATTATATATGTGATAACAGAATAGTTTGCACATCTATTTGTAAAGGTCTCGAGATAGGTGGCTATTATACCCAAAGGGTCATGCTTATCTAGATGAAATTTGTGCAGATAACTCGTTATACTTCGGTGCTCCGAGAGAATATAAGGAAAAACAAATTTGTTAGGAAGACAACTGAATAATTGTACAGTAAAACAGATCTAAATTCACAAAAGCTAATGATTTCTGCAATGATATGGCACTTGAAACAAAGATCGGGATAGAATGATTTTTAACATTACTCTATTTTATAGACAACTTCAAAAATAAATATATTTAATTTATAAAAAGTGATAATAAATGTTATTAAGATATTAATTGAATCTGATCAAAATTAATTGAATATTAAAATTAATTGAATCTGATTTTTTTATTCTTTGTTACTTTGGTTTGGTTAATGAACAGAGAATTAAAAACTTTTAATTATACATTGTAATTAATGTACTTATTATTATACACAGAAAAGAATGTAAATTTTTTTAAATTTAAACATTTATAAACACTAAAGTGAATTGAATATTATGTACACGAATATATGTTACGTGTAGTTAATATAAATCTTGACCTTAATTATTAGAATTAGAATAGGAATGGTTTTAAAAAATAGTATAGATACGTGCCATAACAAATACCCATTATTATTAGATGCATACTCTGAACATATTATTATGTTCCATGATTCCATCAATCTCGTCTAAGTTAAATAAATAAATTAAATTTACATCTGTACCCATATGTTTTAATTGAATAATTGACTCTCGTAGAAAAAAAATGCAATCTTTCATATTTCTAATAAAAATACACTTGTCATTCTCCCGTTACATAAACTGTACTTTTTATATATAAGAAGATTTTTGGTTTTTTTATTATATTTGGTTTATTTTTTCAGTTTTAGGAAAAAAAAAAGAGTAGTCATTCGGTGTTTACGTTGAATTCAATTCAATCATGATCATATGTTTTCGGATCGGCTCGACTATTCAGTTAATAACTAAAATGATCATCCCTATTTCAAACATTAAGCGAAATATTTTCGGAATAGATGTTTCGAAATGACCATCGTCTCTCCTCGAGCTATCCATCCTCTTCGCTAGCTCTCAAGCTCGAGCTTCCGCTTCTTCTTCTATCATAAGCTTTTCACGAGGAGACCGAAGTACGTTTCCGCCCGAGGCAAGGAGTAACCCACTCTGGTATCTGTTCGTTGATCACAACATGCTTCCATTCGTTTTGGTTTACGTCAAGCTTCTTTGAGCTTTCAAGCCAAGTCCCGACAAGGAAATTATCATATGAAGCGAGAAGAACATCAATATCTTTTATAAGGTCGAGGACCTTCTCGCTAAATCGTTTTAAGTTATCAATCTCTATCTCCTTGAATGTGGCCACGACATCGATGTAGACTTGGTTTGCTAGCTTCGATAGAGCTTGTCGCATCAAATCAGTCTCGTCGTACCAGTGAAACCACAACTGAACTCGAAAATAACGTTATTTTTAATAATGGTATGAAATTTATCCAATGTCAGAAAATATTTTACTTGCACGTAAAGCTTTCTAAAAGAGCATCTCCAACTTCCTGGAAAAATTTGATGGCTTCAATCACTTTCTCGGGGGAATACCACAAATGGTTTCAATGCAAATCGGATCTCGAATCTTGAATCAAGAATCTTCATCTTGTTCCATGCAGTGTGAGAAGTGTGTTTGAATCCGATTTTTCTTCTGATTCATTTTGTTCGCGAATTGACAGATCTCAATTTTGAAGCATGACAACGAAATCCATGTAATTATCCTTTAGACAACGCGGAAAAAAAAGAACGTATCTAAGCAAAGACGAGACTCAGAAAAAAGACGGAACTTATTCTTGCACAAAAAAATGTAAAATGATTCCGTCGATACAATTTTAGACAATGTGGTAGAGAATTTCCCAAGCTATCTTGATTCGATTATTCACTTTCTTGTATCTTCTTCAAGTATAATTCTTCAACCATTCGTTCAAATCGTGAAGAGTAAAATATACCGAAAAGTTGTAAAGACTTTATACATTGTATCATGATCGGGTTTTATCATTTATCACTTCAACACAAACTTTCCTTTATCTAAATGTTATCTTCGACCTTAGCTCGTAAACAATCGGGTTCTGCTCTATCCCTTCCATGCACATCCCAACACAACCTATATATATATGTGCGTGTGTGTAGATCGGTCGAGAAAAATCATATATAGGTAAAAGGGGTTAGATTTGTGAAATCGGTCTCGAGATTACCGTGGTTGAGTTTTTGTTAAGACGAGCATCAACATGCCCCAAAAATATCGAGTCTAGATACCGTACATTTCGATGTTGTCTCCGAAATTGTAAAGTGTCCACATGTGATTTGTCTAGTTTTAGTGAACTATACATTTTTTACCAGATTGTAAAGTGTCCACATTTCGATGTTGTCTCCGAAGATGAACCCCTCTCTATTAGAGCCAATAACAGAAATTTAAAGGCCAATTATCGACTTCGACGAAATAGCCAAATTGCCCCGAGCTCGTTAATTAGGCCCCTTTCCAATACGATGATATCTAACGCAAAGTTTCTTCCTGAAACCGAGGTTTACTCTGTTTTAGCCATCTTTTTCTTTCTCCGAGTCGCAAGCACGTATGCACACATTTAGAACCGTCTCAAAAAAAATTGAGGCCGTATACAAATTATTAATTTAATTATTAAAATTTAGAGTTTTTTAATATAATTTTTATTATTGAATATTATTGTATTTATATTTCATTTAAATTTAGATAAAAATAATAATTTTAAATTATTTGTTTATTTTATTATCAATAAAATTAAAAATAAAATAATGAAAGTAAATAATTTAGAAGCATTTTAAATAAATATTTTATTATAACTATAAATTAATTTATAAATAATTTATATTTGTGAAGAGTTTTGATAATGTTTTTAAGTGTTATATATAATTTAATTAAAATTTAACATTTTTATAATAAAAAATAAATTAAAAATATGGGGTCCTTCCAATTTTAGGGTCTGCATACACTTCAACGAGACATCATCTTTGTCACCTTTGGACATAGCTTTGTACACTGCAGCTTCTAGTGGGATATATATATACATCCTAGTGAAGATATATATTCGATATCAATTGTGGGCAGAGTATTCTCGTTGAATGTATCACTTCACATTAACAAATGCTGTATAAAGATCGTGGAGGAAAGCATAATAATATCCTCATAATTCTTAGCAAATACCCTTGGTTATCCGACCCTTATGTACTTGGGGATGAGGCGATGACTTAGGAGGGCAAGGCTCGACCGAGAGGACGAGATTCGATGAGAGAGAGAGAAAGAATCAAGATGGAAGACTCGAGACTTACTGTCTCCGAAATCCCCTACAAAACAGGGTAAGTGAAAGAGGAAATCAGTCAGTAGAGATGTCAAGGTGTATGTTACATGAGAAGAATCTGCTGCCTACAAGATCTTTGTGTTTGAAGACACCTTATGAAGCCATCTGAAGATATTTTGGTTTCTCATTGATCCTAGGAATCAAACGTGACAACAAGGCAACATAAGGCATCTTGGTCGATTACAGTTTGGTTGCGAAGGCATATAGAGTATATGTACCTGAAACAAAGTGAAGAATGGAAATGGGATGACAGAGAAGTGGTTAACTCAGAAGCTGAACAACAACCTGTTCCTGATCCTCTGCAGTTTACCACAGAAGAAACTGAGATTGTCGATAGATTTGATGATCCTCCGTTCCATTGACAGGGACAAGATCACTTGAAGACATCTTCCAAAGATGCAATGTTGTTTTTCTACAACCTTCGACCCCAACGAAAGATTGCACAAGTTTTCAAATTCTGAAGCTACAGATGAGGAGATGTATAGAGAGAATCATTGGCTATTTCATGTACCTAACATTCTCTTTGCTGTAAAAATACATTGTCTTGTTATTTTAACAGCAAAGAGAATACTAAGGTATTTAATGAAACTCCCCCACATGGCATTCTGTCCAAGAAGAATGAAGAATCTGAGTTAATCGGAGGAGTATGAAGGGAACCAAGACGAGTTCAAGTTACTCAAGATATGTCTGAACAAATAACTGCAACAAAAGTCATTTAAGGTTCTACATATGTTGTTATCTGCAAGTATTTGTGTGTGTGTATTGTAGTAATAAAAAGACTGTTACAAGTCTTTCTAAAATATCCAGAACCCTGCAGAATTTTTCTGTGGCTCTTGAATTCATAGCATTGAAACACATTTAAGAGAACAACATCCCTCACCCCCAAGGCTTACTGTATCCAAGAGCATCCATACACAATTTCATGTCCATTTCGGCTACGTAAATTGTTATTTTTTTTACCAAAGAATATCCTAAATCATTCACAAGGTCAAGACTGTAAAGTAGAACTCATCAAGAGAATTCAGACAACATATTTGAGCAAAAGAAGAGTCTTGAATAATACGGTTTATATACTTTACAAGAAACGTTAATGACTCTCCCCACATCAATTCAACTCTAAACTAAATTAGGAACATAAAATGAAACAATAAGATAAAAAAAAAAAGATTAGAAGCAAAATTAAATTGATCATCTGTATTTGGTGAGTTTTCTCACCCCTTCCTCGGCATGCAAACATATAGAAATCTAATATAGTAATATCTGAGAAAAATGAAAAAGGCAGAACCTTTGAAATCAATTTAAAAGGTGTGAAAATGAATGAACGAATGATATGTTTATTTACACTTGTCTAAGAAAAGAAAAGAAAGAAAGCAAAAGTATGTACAAGTATGTTATATGTCCATCGGCTAACAAAAAATTCATTCGTCACAGAGACATTTGGTAATCCTGTCTCGAGCAACGTCTCGGCTCAAACGCGCGTCCTGATCGCACCGCTGGCCTTCGTGTCGCAGAACGCTGATGACGTTTCTGTACGTGAGGATCTCCTTCTCCACCTCTCCCACTTCCAATTTCAACAGCGATTCCTCCATCGATTTCATCACCTCCTCAAATTGATTCACCAACACCTTGATTTTCGCCACTTCACTCAAAGCAAGAAATGTCCCTCTTTCTATCGAATCAATCGCTGCCTTTTGGCGTTTCAGAGCGTCCCGCGATTTCTTCCACACGGAGGAGATGAAGAGACCCAGAGGACCCATCGGCACGAACGACACGACCGCACCCAACGCCGCAAACACCGGCGGAGCCACCGTTACACCGCTGGCCTTTGTGTTGTCTGAATTCTCTGATTGAGTTCTGCTATATATTCTTGATACTGTGAATGTTAAGGATGTCCGTGGTGGAAGTTCCTTATATTTTTGCCAAATATTAAGACTAAACTTGGATTGCCTCTTCAGGCATTTAACATCACCAAAGGAGATCAGATCTTGTTCTGAGCCGGCTTCATCTAAAAGCATGTTAGAGTTTATCCAAGTTAGTTCCGAGTTTCATTTCTCGAAAATGTTGAGGCGACTCGGGAAACAGGTCGAGGGCGATTTTTCGCCGCCTCGGAGCCAGTACTTCTCATTTTTGGATACGGATTTCTGTCCAGGCCGATATTTGGAAATTCGAAAGTGAAATTAGAGGTTTTTTTTTTTTTTTTAACTCACTTCATGTCTCTGTTTCGTTCGGTCTTTGCTTTCACCGATTCGATTCATTTATCTTGTTCGTAGATATAATCGAGCATCTGTTAAATTCTCAAGATAGGATTCTGAATCATATAGGGATGATCCAAAAAACGGATATTTGAATTTGCAGTTTATCCAAAATCTGGAAAACGAATTATTATTAAGAGCTAAATAGAACCGACCCAATGAAATTTCATCATCTCAATAATATTTTTGTGGATTATGATTGTGTTGACATCTTTGTGTTCATACGGATTCAACCAATCAGCTTTAACTGATACAGAATTTTATTATAATCAAATCTCCGACATACGTGAATAAATCTAGAAAAAAAAAAAGAGGAACAAATAAATGATATAAATAAATGTATGAGATCCCTACATATATAATAGGTGAGAATCCAAATATATCAACAACAGGGATAAGGATATGGATCAACCCGACACGAATCGGACGATCCGACTCAGTTCCTCAGGAGAGCGACGACAGACAAGAGCAGAGACGAGGAAATGACGGCGGCGGACGCACCGACGGAGAATCCAGCTCCGGCGTCGGGAGACGGGGCAGGAGACGGAGACAGATCCTGCGAGGTGACAGAAGCGACGGAGATGATCGTCATGAGAGCCACGAGAGCGGCGGCGAAGAAGAAAGCGTTGCTTCCGGCCATTTCTATCGGAGAAAAGATGCGAATACGAGAAAAATAAAAGATTCTAGGGTTGGGAAATCTCCTACGGAAGAGGAGAGGAAATGCGGCGTATTTATAGGGAGAGAGAGGTTTAGGGGTTTTCCAAATTTTTTAAAGTAAAAATAATTTATAATTAATGATTTTTGGAAAGTGGATCCCACAGAGACAGCTGGTCAAACGGTTCATGTGTCAGGATGGCCACATTTGGCTTTTCCTCCCAACGGTCTTATTTCGCTTTCTCTTTCACATTAATTTGATTTATTATTTCTTTAATTAATAAATTCAAAATTTTAAAGGTGAAATTGAATTATTAATTATTTATAAATAAAATGTACTCTTGTGTTGCATATGTGAATTTTTTTTCCTAAAGGTCGGCGTTAAAAACCTAAAATCTATGGATTTATAGATACGATTTTAAGATGCTACTATTTGGTAACCGGCGAATGGATCAAACGAGGAATTCGAACTGTGGGTTTGGATACGGGTTACTGGAATTTATATCGTAAGAAATGATAATATATCTGGATCTATTTTTTGCATAAAAATCATTATATATCTAATGATCAATTCGAATAAAAAAAATTGCAGATTTTCATGGATTCTGATACTAGAGTCTTGCAAAACCGAAATCGAGCAAGTTCGACCATAAAATCTATGGGAATTAGGCACAAAAAAATCCGAATACTTTCAAAAATTAGATATTCAATCCATACAAAATGTCTGTTAATATTTTTCCATTAGAGAATGTTCAAATTCTTTTTTTTTTTTTGGTCATTTAATTAGTAGTTTCATCAATGACTAATTTCCCCAACTTTTGTGTTGTGTGAAGTTCCATCTTTCCAAACAAGGTAATAGTTTTTAATTTTATTAACAAAACAGGAAGATTGATAAAACGAATTTTAAAATTTTAAAAACTAAAGAAAATATATATCATTTATTTTTACCATAAAAAGAATATTTTAAATTAAATGAATGTTAAAACTTAGAAAGAGTATTAATATATAGAAAAATATGCAATTTTAAAAAATCCATTTTCTTATTTAATTGTAAAATTATCTTTTACGAATGGAAGAAATAATTGATACATGTTTTAAAAATTTACAAAATTTTGTAAAGTAATATTCCCTTCAACCAAAAAAATTAAATAAAAATCAAATCCTTGAGAAAAAAAGACTAAGCGAAAACTAGAGGTGGAAAAAAACATGAAATTCAGGTATCCGACTTGACCCAAAAGTCGAATATCTGAATATTCGGGTATCTAAAAAAATGAGATACGAGATTGGATAATAATTTTGGAATATTCAATTTTTTGGGTTCAAATTCAGGTAATAGATAGGGGTGGGTATAATATCCGAAAAAACCGAACCGATCCGTTATTCGATTCGTATCCGAACCGAAAATTCGGATATCCGGAGTTTACGGATCGGATACGGATATTAGTTTCAAAATATTTGTCAGATACGGATCGGATACGGATATCAAAATAGAATTATCCGACATATCCGATCCGATCCGGACTTTTTAGTAATATTAATAATATATGAATGATTTGGTAATTATTTTATATTTAAGGGTAACATTGTAATAAATAAAAGATGTTCTAGGGTTTTGTTTATCATTTTTTTCTTTGTTCATTTATCCGCCACCTCTCTCGTCTCTCTCCCCCTCTCTCTCTCTCACCTCTCTCTCTCTCCTCCTTACTCCATCATTTCTATCACTTGATTAGGACTCCGCGATGCGCGGGTTATTTTTTTATTTTACAAATTTTATATAAACATAGTATAGATTTTTTGTTTAATATAAATATCAATATCTCTATAATATTAAAATATTATAAATTCATCATTATATCTATATAAAAATAAAATTGTGATGGAATATAGATATCAATTAACTATTTTTACAACATTATCTAATCATCTACTTGTTTTACCACTCGTAATATTTTTTTAAATTTTTTTTGTAATTGACATAATTTTGGTGAATGGATAACTTTAACATTGATGATAGATCTTATATCTTTACCATTGAAATGTGTTAGGTAAGAAAAATATAAATAAAAAATATAAATTAAAAGTAAATACATATATACATATTTATACCTTCATATACACACATATATATATATATATTATCACATACGCATATATATACTTAAAAAGTAAAAAGTAAAAATAAAAATAAAAATAAAAATATATACATATATATATGCATACATACAAACATATATACATATACAATTACATTCATATACACACATAGATATATATATATATACGTATATATGTATACACACATGCAGATATATATGCATATATATAGACAAATAAGCACACATAGATACATAAATAAAATATTAAATTTATTATATATATACATCCATCCATCCACATATATATACATACAAACACATTCATATACACACATATATAGGTGTATATATACATACATATATATGCACAGATATATATATACATATATACACATACATAAAATATTAAAATTAAAAATAAAATATAAAATATAAAAATAAATACATACATAGATATATACATACATATATACGTACATATATATATATATACATATACACACACATTGATACATATAAAAATATAAACACATATATATACAAAAAAAGTTAAAAAATAGAAATATATATACATGTATGCATAAATATATCTACACATGTCCATACAAACATGTTTACATATACATATATACATACAAAAACATTCATATATACACACATACATCCATGGATATATATATATACACACATACATATACATATGCACAAATATACATACATATATATATAGGCATACAAATAAAATATTAAAAAAATATAAAAAAAAATATAAAAACACATACATACATACATACAAAATAAAAATGTATACACATATATGCATACATATATATACATCCATCCATCCAAATATATAGTCATATACATACATACATACAAACACACTCATATATATACACACATATATACATGGGTGTATATATACATATATATATATATATGTACAAATATACATACATATAGACACATAAATAAAATTTTAAATTTGAAAATAAAATATGTAATATGAAATATAAAAATAAATACATACATAGGTTCATACATACACATTTATATGTAGGTACATATATACATACATACATATATACATTTATACATATATATATACACATACAAATATAAACACATATATACATACAAAATAAAGGTTGACTCACCACCTTCACATGACTCGATCGTTCACTTGTATTCGTTGAAATTGATTCCTCTCCGCCGGAGAAACCTGCAGGATCCTCTAGAACTCCAGACGCTTCCTCTCCAAATCGTTTTCGCCTCTTCTGCTGCCATTGTCGTCGCCGCCTTCCAAATTCTCGGCAATTCTGTTGATGACACAGATTCATCATCCATACAGAAATAGAGAAAAAATGAAAAGATAGAATCGAACCTATGACCAAAGATATTGTAACGTCATTGCCATAATCGAAAAAGTACGTCCGAAGTTTAAGCTTCAGACAACTCCCACATCGGAATCGACTCCTTATATACATGAAACAGAAAGCACATATTAAGAATTAAAGATCGACACTAAAATGTCAATTATATAATATATTGGAATTAATTAAAGAAATAATAATTGTACTGAGTTTGGTAAGTCTGCTATAATGTCAATGATAATGAACATGAATACAATGACAAAGTACATCCAACAACACGGGGATGATTTATACGTAAAGTAAAGGCAGACTTGCAGCTTACAGACCTTGGCAGCTCCTCGTCATAATCATCTGTATTTTGCGATTGTGTTAGATCAACTTATATATTTCCAGTTGTATGTTCGGACATCTAATGTATTTTGCGAGCGTTTCAGGTTTCAAAACCTCTAATGTATTTTGCAATCTTCTTAGTCTATTAAAAAAAACGTGACTAATTCAACATGTACACAAAATGTATGATATCATGTAAATTAAAAGGGTTTATCACATGTTTATGACATAGTTGCTCCTATGAAATACATACTTTATATAAATGTTTTTTTACATATTCGAGACAACAAAATACAAATAACATATTTTATATACTTGGCCTTTAATATATTCAAGACAACGAAATACAAATATCATATTTTACATACTTGGTAATCATAGGTAGTACATTAACGAACATCCTAAAACTATAATAGCTACATTCAATTTCCGACCAATATCTTTGTAGTTTTCAATTTCCGTTCCATAGACTTCCAACCTTGCGTCCAAAGTTTGCATATTCAGTTAGCATCTCCGTTTTGTCTGTTTCAAAATCCAACATCAATTTTTCTAACTCCCAACGATATCTTTTATTTCTTCAATCATCGTCTCATACCCATTTTCTGTACATATATCAGTACACAAACATGTTAAGTGAACTTAACCTCTTGGGCACAACTCAGAAGAAAACTCTTCTAGGATTATATTTTCTAGACTCGATGTTATTGTCTCCACATTCACATATTTTTGATACACCTTTAGGCTGACCTGACTGCAACTTATTGAATTTGACCTTGCATATGAATTTGATTTTGACTAACTTCTACCACTGTCACCTACAAAACTCTTCACCCATAAACAAATACAGATTCATCAGTCAAACTCTTTCTAAAGCCAACATTGGTCAACCTAACATTCGTGAAACCTAAATCTATCGGTTGATTACCTGTATTCGTCGACACTTTTAACTATATCTAAATGTAAATACAAAAATATAACATACATAAAATTATTAATAATTATACATACATAAATAATAATAATTTATGTCTATTGAAAACTCTCTCCATATTTTTTGGATGTTCTCTTCTAAGATAATTCTTCAATTTATCTACCTTCAAAAAATTATTGGTGTTTTGAATTATTTTATTTAATCATATTTAGAATTTGTATTTTTAACTGTTATTGAAATACAATTATTATTATTTTTTTATCTTTTTAACAAAGATAAAGTAATATTACTACGGTATGAACAAAAATAACACTTTTCTAAAGAAATAATAATAATAATTTAAAATATATTGTATCTCAAATTTTTTATTCTTATATTTATATTAAAAAAATTATACATTTTAAATTTATTAAAAATTCTACATAAATAATAGTAATAATTTAGTTCTATTAAAAATTACTGTGAATATTCTCTTTATATCTAAACTTCTTTCTCATCTTAATTATTTCTAACTATTAAGTATTTCAAAATTGACATCTATATATACATAAATACATATACATATATGTATATACATATACACACATATATATAAATACAAATACATATATATACATAAATATGCATATATATATATATACGTATACAAATATAAACACACAAAAATTATTGGTGTTTTGAATTATTGTATTTAATCATATATAGGATTTGTATTTTTAACTGTTATTGAAATAGAATTATTGTTATTTTTTATCTTTTTAACTAATGTAAAATAATATTGCTACGATATGAACAAACATAACACTTTTCTAAAGAAATAATAATAATTTAAAATATGTTGTATCTCAATTTTTTTTTATTATATTTATATTAAAAAATTGTACATTTTAAATTTATTAAAAATTCTACATAAATAATAGGAATAATTTAGTTCTATTAAAAATTACTGTGAATATTCTCTTTATGTCTAAACTTCTTTCTCAGCTTAATTATTTCTAACTATTAAGTATTTCAAAATTGGCATCTATATATACATAAATACATATACATATATGTATATACATATACACACATATATATAAATACAAATACATATATATACACACAAATATGCATATATATATATACATATATATACATATATACGTATACAAATATAAACACACATATATATACATATAATAAAAAAAATAAAAATATATATACATATATATACATATATATACGTATATACATACACAGAAATATGCACAATATAAATACAAATATATATATATATATATACACATATAGACATAGATATACATATATAGAATACATATGTATGTCTATTGATATTTTTTAAATTTTAAATTTTATCTTGTTACCAAGTATATATATAACCAAAAATTTAAAGTAAAAAAGTAAATAAAAAATATACATATATATACACTTATACAGATACAAACACACATACATACATATACATATAAAATGAAAAATAAAGAATAAATAAAAAAATATACACAAATATGCTTACATATATTCATAAACACCCATTTAAACATATATACCGTACGTATACACATATAAATATATTCATATACAAACATTTATATTCATATACAATGATGTTTTGAAAAGATGTCACTATACCCATCTCCTTGTACACATTGTACAGACGTGGAAGCTAGTGAGCAAATAAAGAGGAAGATTTAGTTCAGTGGAAAAATATGAAAGAGAAAGCATCACCATACTATTTTTTTCCTCCTCCCAGACTTCAATTTTGTTTTTTTTCATTTAAAAAAATATTATTTAACAAAGATGTGTTTAATATTTTTTTTGGTATTGGTGATATTGGTAAACTACCTATTTCTGTCATCTCTTGATAATCCTTGGTCTTGTTCCCATTTGGGTTTGTGCTTATTCGCTTGCCCTTTTCCTCATTTCTCGTCTCAACATCTCTTCCGCAACAGGTTATGCTTCGGTTTCTTCTTTTTTTCCTCTTTTCTCCTTCGATTAGTGCCCAATTTTGTTTTTACTTTGTGCGAATTTAAAAGAGAGGAAGAATCTGGGGAAATTAGACAAGTGAGTTTTTTCCCTGAAATTTTCTCTGATTTCTTTCCCGTAGGCATTTCAGATCGATCGCCTTGTGTTTTCTGCTACATTTGTGTGTGCTTTCTTCTCTTCGATTTCTGGGTTCTTTCAAGCTGGATCGAGCCTCAACGAATCTATTGGCGGGTTCCTTTTCTTTTTGAAAATTCCGTTCTTGTTTCGAATTTCCGAGTCTTTTCATCCTGAGTCAGAATCGATCGCGTACATGTGATTGTTTCAGTTTGTTCAACAAAAACATGGTGAAATATATATAAAAAAAATGAGGAGGGTAAGGGAAAAAATGGTGGACATGACCTTTGGCTAGGGGTGTAAAATGGGCGGGTCGGGCCGGATTCGGGCCGGGTTCAATTCGGGCCTAGAATTTTTCAGGTCGGGTCGGCCCGCCCATTTATTTTTCGGGTCTAGGATCGATGGCCCGGAGCCCGGCCCTACAGGGCTTCGGGCGGGTTCGGGCCGGGCTTCGGGCTTTTTCTTAAATAAAAATATTTTTTTTACGATAATAATAATAATAATAATAATAATAATAATAATAATAATAATAATAATAATAATAATAATAATAATAATAATAATAATAATAATAATAATAATAATAATAATAATAATAATAATAATAAAAAAAAATAACAAACATAATATAAAAAGAAATTCTATGATGTAATTAATTTAAAACCTATAGAAAAAAAATCAATATGTTCATATACAAACAAAGGTTTAAAAATATATATTTGAAAACTTTTACCCTTTCTAAAATGTAAACTTATATATATATATATATATGATGTAATATGGTTAAGAAATTCAAAACTCCCGTCACTTTAAAAAGTTTAATTGGAACCAAGATATAAAAGTTTATCATTTGGTTCAAATATATATATATATATATAGGCACACATATTTATAAGTATAGAGAGGTAATACTTTGGTTTAGAAAAGAATGTTAGAAAAAACAAAAAAAAAATTAACGGGCCTCAAGCCCGGCCCGAGACCCGACTGGCCCGGCCCGACCGGCCCGTAGCCCATTTGGCCCGAGGCCCGAAAGCCCGAAGTTTAATGAGCCTACATTTTTTAGGCCCATGTCCTTATAATTTTCGGGCGGGCTCGGGCCGGGTTTCGGGCTCCGGGCTTAATTGACATCCCTACCTTTGGCCTTACTGTTTCCAATTGTGAATGTATGTGTAGATGTATATAGAAATACCTGAGTGTGATTGATTTATCCGGGGCGAGTCCGTACTAATCTTTTGAATCCTTCCACCGGAAATCCTGCAAAACCCCATATGGTTGCTCTTGCATGTCTGTACGCCTTTTCACTTGATTTCACATCACTTGTTTTGGAGACTACTGCATAGTTTCGGACATTATATACTTGTAGAATTCATTATAATAAATATGGTTATTAGATGAGGAATGAATACCACGTTTTACAATGTTCCGTTTTTTTATCTTTTAGTTTTCCTACGCACTAAATATCAATAAATGCATTAAATTGTAATTATGGATGGATTTTTTCAATTACTCTTATAACGTTTTTAATTTTTTTATATAGAAAAATTGATGAACCAATGAAAATTAAAAAAAAAACATCCATGTAGGATGCTGATGTGTCCTCACCATATACCTTTAAACTCCTTTATTAATATATATAAATTTCTGTTGATTATTTGAATACTTTCACAGAACCATTGACAAAATCTTAAGTTAAAATCTTTTACGAGAACGCCGAGTTCGCTTGTCGGGGCAAGGCCAACATCATCGCCGGCGGAAAAATCTGTGCAGCGGAGAAAATTATTTCCATCACACTGAGGGTCCTCGAAGAAACAGATACTCTCTCTAGTTGGTGGTGGGGTTGGTCATCTTTACCGGCGGCTTCATCAATAAAAACGTCGTCGTTGGACAAGTCGAGCAAGTTGTCGACGGAGAAATCTTCAAAACAAATCAGCGAGAAGTTTATTTCCTATCTTTATTATTTTTTATGTGTCGGATATGGATATTCGTAAATATCCGTGGTTTTTTCGGATATCCGAAATTACGAATATCCGAAAACTACGGATCGGATCCGGATAATAAATTTTAATATTTGTACGGATCGGATACGGATACGGATATGGATATCGTAAAAATTCCGGATATCCGATCTGTGTCTACCCCTAGTAATAGATATTGTTTTGTGGATAATATCCGGATAATATAAAATTATCATTTAAATTTTAGCATTTAAAAATAATTATTTAACTAATTATCAACACAATTTTCCTTTTTTATTCATATTTTAATAATTAAATTTATAACGTTTATTCTTTATAAATGATTATTTATAGGTTTTGTGTTATGTTATTTATTTTTATAATTATATATAGATATTGTTGGATAGATTTATAACATATTTTTAAGAATTTTGAATTTATTTTGGATATAAATAAGTTTAAATTGATTGAGAATTTAGAATTTGAATACATCTATATACACATATTTATATCTATAAATGTATTTTAAATTTTTGATTATAAATAATTGAAAATATTCAGATTCGGATACTCGTCTTGTATATTTTATAAATCGGATATGTTTGATTTTACGGGTATAAGTTTGGGTAATAAAATATACAATTCGAGATATTCGGGTTCGTATTTGAGTATACTAAAAATTTCGGATACCCGATTCGTGTTCATCCTTAGCAAAAACTAGGGTATCAATTTTATTTTGAAACCCAAAACCCGATTCGAATCCATCCGAAAAATATCGGATTTCAGATATAAATTTATAGACCTGAAAAAATTTGGACTTTCAAATTGAGTTCAATCGAACTTCAGAAAAAAGCCTGACTTAATTTTTTTTAAAAAATAAATGGAAAAAATATAAAAAAAATGCACACAATGAAGAAATCGAACGACCCGATGCTAGGTTTTGGTCCTTGTTCTATATGCCCAAAAAATGTAGGTTAGATCAAACCCAAATTCAAAACTCTCGGACCGAGTCGAATTAGGTCAAATCGTTTGACATCCCTAATAAAAATCAATACAATGTGCAAGTTTTTATATGTACTAATATATATATATATATATATATATATATATATATATGTTTTAGTAATTGTCATTAATAAGTTTTAGGTTTATACGTGTAACGATTATAATTGTGTATTTATAAACAGATTTTTACTGCAAAACTTTACGATACTATTGTTGTTTTAAATTATTATGAAAGTAGTATAAGATATATTTTAATTAATATGGACGAATTATAATTGATTTATATTAATATAATAACTGTTTATGAAAAATAATTTTTTTTGACATTTGAACATAAATGATTTTGTAATAATATAAAATTTTGAAATAAAAATCTAATTAATAGTCTAATAGGTGTATGGGGAGTATTAATAAAAATATATTTTATTCTATTAATGTTATGATGGAAAATTAAACAATTATACTTTTTTACATTATTAAATCTCTATTACAACTCTATGGTTATTTAAAAAAACTTTAAAAAATGACTAACTAATGCTGTGAATAATATTTTTGGCTGATATGAGATTGATTAGTGGTTTTAATTTAAAAGTATAATAAATTCATACACTTTTTAATTAATACATTTAAATAGATCGATGAATTTATATTTATTTTGAGTTCAAATAATTCAATATTAATATGTTAATTGTCTCAAAGTTCGGTAGGTTTTTTAAGATTTTTCCTTAAATTTATAATATTTTTAACAAAATTATTAAATGTACTCGTGAAAAATTATATTTGTCATCAATAAAATTAAATTTGCTTCTATTTCTAATTTCTTCTAGGTCCGCCTTGGGGCAATATGCATGGATTTTTCATATTATGTTTTTTTTTTTATATTATTTCGATCGCATAAACATCCGTTATTACATATTTTTTAATCCATACGGTGGGATATATGAGGTTGATCATCAACGACTTTCTTTCACCGGATCTTTTTTTTCTATAATATTGTTAAATCCAATCACGGAAACGGCAATGATTTTTATTTTTAATTTGACCTCTTCTCTACTTGCCACATGTCTATTAGTATGTATGTTTTGTTACTGGATTTGTCTTTTGAAACGGAGTATATTGTTTTAACCAATTTACCCGCATATTTCAGTAACATGAAATTTAGTTTACGTTCTAATAGGGGTGGACAAAATATCCGAAAAATCCGAACAGATCCGTTATTCGATTCGTATCTGAACCGAAAATTCAGATATCCAGAGTTTACGGATCGGATACGGATATTTATTTGGAGATATTTGTCGGATACGGATCAGATATGGATATCGAAATTAAATTATTTGACATATCCGATCCGATCCGTACTTTATAATAATATTGTTAAATATAAAAATAATTTGGTATGAAGATTTAAAATACTTAATATTTACACGTTTTTTAGGGTGATTCAAGAAAAATTTTATATATATATTGAGGTTTATAATGTTTAATATTTTGAATATTAAAATTTATAATGTTTAATATTTTGAATATTAAAATTTTATTATGTTTAATATTTTGAATTTTAAATTTTGGATATATTTGTATGAGATAGATTATGATTGTATTTGTATTTGAATATTTAAATTATGAATTTTAAATTGTGAATATCGTTTATATTAAATAGATTCTACATTTTATTTGCGTTTGAGTTTGTTATTTAATTTAATTCAAATTTTTATAATGTTTTAAGTCGGATACGGATATTCGTAAATATCCATAATTTTTATGAATATCCGAAATTACGGATATCCGAAAATTACGGATCGGATACGGATAACAAAATCGAATATTTGTGCAGATCGGGTACGGATATCTCAAAAATCCCGGATATCCGATCCGTGTCCACCCCTACGTTTCAAAATGCATTTTTCTTAAACAATGTAAATTTCAAAAATCTCTTTGCAGTTTAAAATATACGTTTTCGGAATCACCTTGTGGTGGTTTAGTGGTGAACTTTGTGTGTGTGAGGTGTGTGAGAAGTGGTGAGGGCCATTTATCTGCTTGTCCGCAAGATCCTAGATTTGACTCCACAGACGGTATATAGTATCTCCAAATTATGAGATATATAGTTGGGACGAAAGTTTGATGAACTTTCTAACTATAAAAAATATACGTTTTCGGAAGTGGTTCTGTAAATTGGCTTCACTTTTCCGTATTTCGTTGATTGAAGTTTTATCTACGTTGATGACGTTGTTATAACACAAATGACATCCAAAATATATTTCATGCGAAATCTTTCTTGGATATTGAGTTATAATACCGTTCTCTTATTCGAAATATATTTTTACGTTTAATTAATTGTTGCCATCCCAAATATATATTTTATGTTTAATTTTTTGACCCAATTTATACATGGCATAAAACAACATCATCTTGATGATGTCCAGAGCCGTCTCATAGATTTGAGAGATCCTGTTCAATTATATATTTATTATTTTTTATAATTTTTTAATTTAATTAATATTTTTTAAAAATAAATATATTATATAATATATACAATTTTATATTATATAAAAATTAAACAAAAATTAGAAAAATATATATTATTTATTACAATAAAATTTAAAATAATTATTACTTTTTATTTTTAAAGAGTAACACAAATTAAAATCAAATTTATTGTTATGAAACTTTTGATTTTTATACTAATTTTGTTTATTTTTAAAAATATATAGTGATAAAAAATTATAATTAATTTTAATTAATTATAAATTAAAAGATCATTACAATTTAACAAAATTTAATCTTTTAAAATTTTAAATTTATAATAGTTTCTCCTATTTTATTAAAAATTTTAATAAACTTTAAAAATATATTTTTTTTAAAAAAGTGAGGTCCCATAGAATTGGGACCCTGTGCAGAAGCTCCAATTACACCCCCTTATAGACGTCACCTCGGACATGGATTCTTTATCCCCAACTGAAAACATATATATAGTAGATGATGATATATGTGTCAAATTAAGCGAGAAAATGTTTATTAATAATAATAATAATAATCTTTAGTCATTAATGCCATAACATATTGAAACATAGATATAGATCTTTATTCATTGCCATAACATATTGAAACATAGATATGTATAGTACGTAACATATTCAAAGCGAACATATTTTTTTATAAATAAAAATACTATATTTGTTTGGTTCTTAGCAGTAGCAGTGGCATTGCTTGCCATGAGAAACGTGTTTGCAAAAACCGCCCTTCTGGTTCGAACATCCTTTGAGACACCACTGGTTGCATCTTTCTTCATCGTGATTTGTCTGACATTTCCCAAACTTCGGATGAGCGTTGCAGCATAGTGAATCATCACCCATCGCCACTCCAGCATCTGAAATATCACAAAACATAACACGAATAACGTAATTCAGATCATAAACGCCATGTCAAAGTGTGAATAACCGAGATTTTATCGTATCATCGTCATTGTTTTTCGTGTTTTGATTATGGAGAGAGACAAACCGGTGCAGAAGAGAATGGCAACGAGCAAAGCAAAGGAGATGACTTTCATGTTGGCCATGTTTTGTATTCTTTCTTTGTCTGGGGATTTCTGTTGTGTTTTTCAATTGAGGTATGTGAATGTTGAACGTACTTCCTCTTATTTATACCCGTGTCAATATTGCACTGTCAAAGTTACAATAATCACTCATTCCATATTTAAAATAGAAACCGACAGCTAAAACTGGTAATAGCATCATACCATAACGGAGGAGTGTTAATGGGGTTTGAGGTTAGTTATACCCTATTTTTATAATTATATTTTTCTATGAGTTTAGAGTTTGATTGTTTTTCTTTGGACAATTTACAAGAATAGATAAAAATGGTTAATATACTTCGGTTGTCATGTCCATATTTGTTTGATAAAAACAATGCAAAGTGGTTGCTCAAGCTTCATAAGGCATGGATTGGATGTACTTATAGTTTTCGGTTGATTGCTGCATGAAATTTTAAATTTTCATTTTAAGATTGAGTTAGAACTATTTAATGAACTGCATTTTGCATGCTAGGAGTCACTTGACGACATCTTGGAAAAAAATTGCAATCTTAAAGGCTTGTTGAAAAACATATGGGAATTTGGAAATATATGCTACGGAAAATGCCTCATGTTTATATTTACACTATCTGTTTTAGAATAGAAAATGCTAAGTTTTTTTGTAATCTATTTTATAAAAATCTGATTGTATTGAAATATATCACATATAAATATAATATACATTTCATCCTTGTGTGCGGATTGATGATTGTGACACCCGTAACCCGTCTCCCGCTCACGAGTTGTGCCACATGGACGCTCAACCATATAATAAAATAGCGGGAATTTAAAAACATTTTATTTTATTACACATGCAGCGGAAACCAAGTATCTGTTTACAAACCCACGTACAGTAGTATACACACCAACATAAGGACGGTAACTGTAATAAAATACAAAGTCAGGTCACCGCCCGTACAAGCCAACATAAGTCCAAAGAAAGAAAAGTACATGATCCAGATAGCTCCTCACACGTCACCAGTACCCTCGTCCTGCTGCTGCCAATACTGCTCCGTGCCTGAAACGTTGCATAACAACGTACATAAGCTACGTGCTTAGTGAGTACTTCGGGTTAGACCCGAAGATCATACTCAAATTGCAAATGGCCAAACACAATCAATATTATACACACACTAGATATAAGTATATACATATATACACACTTCATGCCAGGAAAACACAGTTCACTCAATCGCACAATTAATTCACTTTTCACACACACTCAGTCCGCATGATGTATCATCGGACATAACCGTCAAATCATCTCTATGTGCATCGCACACATAGGATACCGCAAGGATCTGGTCTCACCAGTCCAGGACATATGTACACGAGTCATAACTCGACCCATCGGGTCTCTCAGTAATAACCGTACCGTCAAATCATCTCCACGTGTGCATCACACACGTGGGTAAGGACGCTCCATGTGCAACGCACATCCCCCGCTCTGGTATCGATGTCACCTCTCGATACCAGAGCGCCAGGTGCCTCCTCTAGGCCACCACCGACTATGTCGAGCGAAGTCAGTACACAACTGACAACCTCTCGCCGGCCGTCCGCCACGGAGAAACTCATTGGACCCGAGCTCAGGTCTTTCTGAGTCTTTCCGCACAACCTCGTCGGGAGAATCGCTCAATCCCGAGTCACGGGTAAATGTATTGCCAGTCTCTGCCGGGAGAATCACTCAATCCCGATCCCGTTCCATAGCTAGTGGAACGTTGGCGCGGTTACTGTGTAACCGTAGGATTTCCTCAACCCCGTGATAGCCGAATCACTCAAGACTATCACGTGTATCATCGGCTCCAAGCTCTGCCCGTGGGCAATCAATCACAATCATGCCTCCTCAATATGAAACCCGACCCTGGTCAGAGATCATAAAGAGGAGATCCCAACAATGCAACCATCGGGATATCACCTCAAACCCGCTACAATCACACGCTCAACCATATCCCGGCCCTCCGGAATAAGGTCTCACGCCATGCCAACTACCCGATTCCCCAATCACATGCATTCATATATTATTATACCTATTCGGGTATACACACGTTCTTACTTGTCATTTTGGTTATCTCGTTTCCTTTACATTCATTTGATTCCTTTTATCCTCCGATCCGATCAAATTGGGTCCCACCATTCCGGATTACCAATTCAGCTCGTTCCGAAGGTTTTACTTACCGTAAGTCGGTTTCATTCAAGTTTCATGAGGTTCGGGTGGGAAACGAGTCAAGATTGATTGGGTACAGGGGTCGGTTGCGTCGGATCTCGCCCGAGCCGACGAAACGGACCGGGAAGGAGAAACAGGGTCTGGACCGGACGGTCTACTTGCCTGGACCGGACGGTCTGCAGGGTCCGGAACGGACGTTCCGAAAAACTCAGAACGGACGGACCGAGGGCACTGGACCGGAAGGTCTGGCGACTTAGACCGGACCGTCTGAGTTCGTCTTCTTCCTCGCGAACCTGCAACCCTAGACCGGACGGTCTCGACCTGGACCGGACGGTCTAGGCGAACCAGGGATTCCGGGTCTCGTATTTTCGCACCAAATTCAACACGCTATAGCTCAAAACAATCCTAGTAACATCAGGAACTCAAATCTAAGTTCAATTTCATGCAATTTCCACTCAAAGCAATCAAATCTCCATTTCCAATTTGATTATCATTTTTGGGCATAATCCGAAACACTCACCTAGCTCAAATTCGAGCTTGGGGTTTCGTTGGGGATGTTCTGTAGGGTTGATTTCTGTGTTTATTTGTTGATTTCGATCGAAATCGGGGCTCCAATCGAAGGTTGAAGTTTCGGACTTTTGAGAGAGTTTGTGGAGGGGTGAAGGGGCGAAGTGAGAGGCGAGGAACTGTGAAATGGGCGGACCTAGGGCAGTTCTCGCGTCCCAGAAGAAGCAGGAGGTGGCACACGCCGGAGAGAGGCCGAAATTGCGGCGGTGAGTCAACAGAAAGGAAGAGGCGGCGCGTGACCTGGCCGAGACCGCCGTTTATTTTATTACACACGCAGCGCAAAAACCAGTATATGTTTACAAACCCACGTACAGTAGTATACACACCAACATAAGGACGGTACTGTAATAAAATACAAAGTCAGGTCACCGCCCGTACAAGCCAACATAAGTCCAAAGAAAGAAAAGTACATGATCCAGATAGCTCCTCACACGTCACCAGTACCCTCGTCCTGCTGCTGCCAATACTGCTCCGTGTCTGAAACGTTGCATAACAACGTCCATAAGCTACGTGCTTAGTGAGTACTTCGGGTTAGACCCGAAGATCATACTCAAATTGCAAATGGCCAAACACAAGCAATATTATACACATACTAGATATAAGTATATATATATATACACACTTCATGCCAGGAAACACAATTCACTCAATCGCACAAGTAATTCACTTATCACACACACTCAGTCCAAATGACAAGTCATCGGACTTAACCGTCAAATCATCTCTATGTGCATCGCACACATAGGATACCGCAAGGATCTGGTCTCACCAGTCCAGGACATATGTACACGAGTCATAACTCGACCCATCGGGTCTCTCAGTAATAACCGTACCGTCAAATCATCTCCACGTGTGCATCACACACGTGGGTAAGGACGCTCCATGTGCAACGCACATCCCCCGCTCTCCTCGGCAATCGCCGGAACAATAAAACACGCCATCCAAATCCCTACTCCATAAAACATAATACATCAACCATCCCCTCTGACATCGATGTCACCTCTCGATGCCAGAGCGCCAGGTGCCTCCTCCAGGCCACCACCGACTATGTCGAGCGAAGTCAGTACACAACTGACAACCTCTCGCCGGCCGTCCGCCACGGAGAAACTCATTGGACCCGAGCTCAGGTCTTTCTGAGTTCCTTCGCATAACCTCGTCGGGAGAATCGCTCAATCCCGAGTCACGGGTAAATGTATTGCCAGTCTCTGCCGGGAGAATCACTCAATCCCGATCCCGTTCCATAGCTAGTGGAACGTTGGCGCGGTTACTGTGTAACCGTAGGATTTCCTCAACCCCGTGATAGCCGAATCACTCAAGACTATCACGTGTATCATCGGCTCCAAGCCCTGCCCGTGGGCAAGGTAAATGTATTGCCAGTCTCTGCCGGGAGAATCACTCAATCCCGATCCCGTTCCATAGCTAGTGGAATGTTGGCGCGGTTACAGTGTAACCGTAGGATTTCCTCAACCCCGTGATAGCCGAATCACTCAAGACTATCACGTGTATCATCGGCTCCAAGCTCTGCCCGTGGGCAACCAATCACAATCATGTCTCCTCAATATGAAACCTGACCCGGGTCAGAGATCATAAAGAGGAGATCCCAACAATGCAACCATCGGGATATCACCTCAAACCCGCTACAATCACACGCTCAACCATATCCCGGCCCTCCGGAATAAGGTCTCACGCCATGCCAACTACCCGATTCCCCAATCACATGCATTCATATATTATTATACCTATTCGGGTATACACACGTTCTTACTTGTCATTTTGGTTATCTCGTTTCCTTTACATTCATTTGATTCCTTTTATCCTCCGATCCGATCAAATTGGGTCCCACCATTCCGGACGGTCTACTTGCCTGGACCGGACGGTCTGCAGGGTCCGGAACGGACGTTCCGAAAAAACTCAGAACGGACGGACCGAGGGCACTGGACCGGAAGGTCTGGCGACTTAGACCGGACAGTCTGAGTTCGTCTTCTTCCTCGCGAACCTGCAACCCTAGACCGGACGGCCTCGACCTGGACCGGACGGTCTAGGCGAACCAGGGATTCCGGGTCTCGTATTTTCGCACCAAATTCAACACGCTATAGCTCAAAACAATCCTAGTAACATCAGGAACTCAAATCTAAGTTCAATTTCATGCAATTTCCACTCAAAGCAATCAAATCTCCATTTCCAATTTGATTATCATTTTTGGGCATAATCCGAAACACTCAC
>NW_010965122.1:536140-556387 GCF_000463585.1 Tarenaya hassleriana
AAGTTTCGGACTTTTGAGAGAGTTTGTGGGGGAGTGAGAGGGCGAAGTGAGAGGCGAGGAACTGTGAACTGGGCGGACCTAGGGCAGTTCTCGCGTCCCAGAAGAAGCAGGAGGTGGCACACGCCGGAGAGAGGCCGAAATTGCGGCGGTGAGTCAACAGAAAGGAAGAGGCGGCGCGTGACCTGGCCGAGACCGCCGGAACGGACGGTCTGCTTGTCAGACCGGACGTTCTGGCCCGTTTTCGTCCGTTTTTCTCGCTCGTTTCGGTCCAATCCTTCGGGTCAACTTGGTTAGGGTCTAACTTAATATTTTAGGGACATTTTTATGACTTATATTTAATTTTCTAAAATTCGGTTTGAAAGTCGAATTTACGGGTTATTACAATGATGATTCGTAATTAGTGATAATACTTTTATTAAACATTTATAGTTTTCATCAAAAAATAGTATTTCGATATTAGTGATCTATATCGATCCAAGAATCCTAATTTGAATATTTTTTTCAAGGAGAAATTAACAATCCAACATTTAACACAAGGAAAAAGGAAATTACGTTATTTCCTTATTATTATTAAGTACGTGTGAAGTGATATTATGTCAAAACTATCTTTATTTTATTATATGAATTTCAAATCATACTATTTTCAATATTTTTGTGATGTGACCAATATGATTAGTGTGATCACCATAGAAATTTTAAATAGTGTAATCATAATGTAAATTTTAATGATATGACCAATGTGACCTTCACATAGGTCATAATCATCATACTAATCATACAAAAAATGACCACTAATCATACAAAAAAATTAAAAAGAGTATGGTTTAAAATTCATGTAACAAAGTAAAGCTATTTTTGATAATGGATTATGTGAAGCAAAAAAAGGAAAATACATAACCATATCGGACCTAAAAATTTTCCATCCTAAATTTCCAATATAAGTTATCTAACAAAATCAATTCAAAATATGTTTATAAAAACTCTAAAATATCCAACCATGACTATTTATAAGCATTGAAATAAAATACCGCAACAAAATATTTAAAATCTCCATTTATATTCAATAAAATTTATAGACCTATTTCTTAAATGATGAGTAAAAAAGATAATGTGTAGTGACAACTAATTAATTGATGAGTTAAAAAAAGTATATATGTGTAATGAAAATTTCAAAAATATCTTTAAACCCTAAAAGTAAAATGATAATTATTCCATATACCAATCTAAATTTCAAATTATTCCGTATACACTTTTGCATAGTTTCCTCACAATCTTGATGCTTAGAAAGTCTGAAAACCCCTGTTATCAATGTTTGATAACAAAGTTTCGGACCCTGATGGTTACCTAAAAGAGTTCTCTGTTGTATCTTGGAAGGCGGTACGTATGGATTTGGTACGAGCCATCCAGAAGTTCTTCACCAGTGCACACCGCCTCGGGCAGATCAACACATCGATGATTCCATTGATTCCCAAGAAGGCGGGAACAGACTCAAGCCAATACTCAAATGCGTAATTTAACCAAACCAAGGATCCTTCATTCAAGGCCGACTTATGCTTGAGAACATTCTTCCGGCTTCAGAACTGATATGAGACTACAACTGTTCCACAGCTCAAGGTGATGTTGAATATCGACATTCGGAAAGCTTTCGACACTATCAGGTGGAACTTCATCCTGCGAATTCTGCAAGCAATTGGCCTTCCACCTCGCTTTGTTAGATGGATTAAACAATGCATAACGATGACCAAGTTTTCGATCTCGGTAAATGGTGAACCTGTCGGGTACTTTCCGGAAGGCAGAGAGTTCCGCCAAGGAGATCTGCTATCCCCTTATTTGTTTATACTCTCGATGGAGATCTTGTCGCGGTTGTTAGACGAGTCCGCTACTGTTGGCTGACTTACCACGCATCAAGGCTATCGCGACCCATTGATTACTCATCTATCGTTTGTAGATGATGTGATCATCTTATCGGCAGCAACATTAGAGTCTATAACCGAAATAAGGGACATTATTCAACAATTTGAGAGGTACTCGGGTCTCACAATCAACCACAACAAATTTGGTCTCTTCATCAGTGGAGTCACTGAGCAGGAAGCAACGAACTTTTCTACAATCCTGGGAATCTGACGAGCCTCCCTGCCAATCAGATACCTAGGATTCCCATTAAGTCCATGGAAGCTATCAAAACATGATTATCAGCCTCCTCGAGAGAATAAGCTTCAAGATACAATCCTGGATGATAAAACTTCTCTCTTATGCGGGAAAGGTACAACTCATATCCTCCGTCATCTACGGTTTAGTGAACTTATGGTGTTCTGTATTTTTGCTTCCCAAATACTTGATCAGACAGGTTGATGGTATGTGTGACAAGTTCATGTGGAAGTCAAGCACTACGGGATAAGGAGCTCACAGAGTTGCATAGAGCAGCATCTGCCTTTCCAAGAACGAAGGGGGGCAAGGGCTAAGAAGGCTCAACGATGTCAACATGACAACCAAACTTAAGCTAGTTTGAATTTTGTTCGTGAAATCTGGCTCGCTTTAGGTAGCATGGGTCACCACGTATATATTCAAGCGGAGGTCATACTAGAGAACCAACCCATCACCTCGGCATACCTGAAATATCCGCAGAAAGCTAATAGGGATCAAGGATTGGGCAAGACACTTCCTCAAGAAGAAGATAGGAAATGACATAGGAACCCATTTTTACTAGATAGTTGGACCAAACTTGAGCCATTGACAGATTTTCTGGGTGATTCTAGACCTCGCCAGTTGTGTGTTCCTCTGCATGCACTAGTCAGCGTCGCAACCCGGAGAATGGCTGGTCTCTTCCACCGGCCCGATCAGGCAAAGCCCAACGTTTGCAGGAAATCCCCGATCAGGGAAAGTCCAACGTCTGCAGGAAATCCTAACCACCATTGAAGCACCATCGCCTACCAAAGGACCAGATACCGCCTTATGGAAACATGATTCTGACACATATCGATCGAGCTTCAGCACTACACATACTTAGAAACAACTGAGAAATGCATCGCCAACAGTTCTTCGGGCGAAAATTCTATGGTTCGCACACAATACCTAGACACGCCTTTGTGCAATGGCAAGCGTTTCTAAGCAGACTTCCGACTAGGAATAGGTTGTATCATTGGGGTATCCAGCCGCTGACACAATGCCACCTATGCAACGCCAATGTGGAGACTTACCAACACCTATTCTTCAAATGCTCATACAGTTCGAACCTATGGAAGCACTACGCAGCCACGATCAGGCACGATTCCCCACTCCGGCTATCTCTTATTCCTAGCTGGATTAGAAGGCTGAGACGAGAGCGACAACGAGCAAAAATCTCAAAAATCACACTCCAATCAATGATCTGTTTCATCTGGCTAAAACGGAACAACCACATCTTCCGTTCGCAGGCCGCTGACGTAGTTGCAATCCGACCCAAACTTGATCAACTAGTGCATAATGTCATCCTCCCTTGCCACAATGGAACGGAGCCAAGGGAAAACATCATTTTTCAAGACCGGTTTCACCTTAAAAGGCCACCTTGACATCTCCAAGCATAAACAATGCTCTTTTGAAATGCTTTTTGTAAAATCCTTCTTTGGTGTTCTATTCTGCGGTGTTAAAGTCGACATGTAACTTACAACCTGATTTTTTAATTTAATCCATGCACATTTCATTAAAAAACTTATAACGGATAATATATATATATATATAAGGGAGATAATGTTTAAGTACAATAATTTTTTTATTCACGAATTGTTCATAGCCATATCAGATTGAACCATAGATATGTAATACATAACATAATTAAAGCACACATATTTTTCATAAATAAAAATAGTATTGTTGTTTGGTTCTTAGCAGTAGCAGTGGCATTGTTTGCCATGAGAAACGTGTTTGCAAAAGCCGCCTTTCTGGTTCGAACATCCTTTGAGACACCACTGGTTGCATCTTTCTTCATCGTGACTTGTCTGACATTTCCCAAACTTCGGATGAGTGTTGCAGCACAGTGAATCATCACCCGTCGCCACTTCAGCATCTGGAAAATATCACAAAACATATGTAATACAAATAACGAAATTCAAATCATGAATGTCATGTCAAAGTGTGAATAACCAAGATTTTATCATATCATCGTCATTGTTTTTCGTGTTTTGATTAAGGAAATAGACGAACCGGCGCAGAAGAGAAGAACAACGAGCAAAGCAAAGGAGATGGCTTTCATGTTCATGTTTTATATTCTTTCTTTGTCGAGAGATTTTTGTTGTGTTTTTTTAATTGAGGTATATGAATATTGCACATACTTCCTCTTATTTATAGTCATGCCAATATTACAAATATTGCACATTGTTATGCCTTAAACTGTCAAAATTATAATATTCACTCATTTCATCTTTAAAATAGATTCCGACAGCAAAATCTGGTAATAGCATTATATACCTTAGCGGAGGAGTGTTAATAGGGTTTGAGATTAGTTATATCCTATTTTTGGATTATTTTTTTTTCTATGGTGAGTTCGATTGTTTTTCATTTGACAAATTACAAGAATAGATAAAATATAATTCGATTATTATATCACTATTTGTTTGATTAAAACACTATATCTTACAATGCAAAGTGGTAGTCCAAGGCACGAATGTGATGTTCATATTGGAATATCCCACGATATTCTCCTGTATCTCTTGTATCTCTGCGTATCTTTGTAGTTATGGAAACCAAGATTATAAGAACTTGATTATAGGAACAATAGCTCCTTCCTTGCCTGTATATAATCGATGTATACTCCTCTCATTTGAATAAGATTGCACAAACTTCTTTATGGTATCTAGAGGTTATTGATCTCACGATCTCCTTTTTTTTAAACCCTAGCCGCCTGCATCTCCGACGACGTTCTAACGTCAACCCGACATTATGTCTCAGCATGAAGCCCCTGCTCCGGCGACTGCCAACTCTCCCGCCACTGCCTCTGTCACTGCAACGTCCTTTAATCCGGCTGATCCACAAGCGACGCTGCTCAACGTCAAATGGCGAACATCACCAAGTTAACTCTTACGAACTACATAACCTAGAGTATTCAGGTCCTCGCTCCTTAAGGGACATCAACTCGACTGTTTTGTCTTCGATGACACCGCTGTTCCACCCGCCATGATCCTAGCGAATGATTTGCTCGTTCCGAATCCCGCGTTCACACCGTTCAAGAAACAAGACACGTTGTCGTTCAGTTCCATCATCGGTGCCATCTCGGTGAATCTGCAACCGATGATTACTCGTGCTCCGTATGTTCGAGATGCATGTAAAATCCTTGTCAATACCTGCGGGAAAGCTTCTCATGGCCATCTACTCCAACTTCGCGACCAGATTAAGAAGTTTGTCAAATGTACTCAATCAATCGATGAGTACATCAGATACATTGTCTCCAAGTCCGATGAGCTGGTCCATCTCAACAAACCAATGGATCTCGAAGGTATCCTCGAATCCATCCTTGATGGTATTCCCGAAGACTACAAACCCATAGTCGATATGTGGTTCACGCTAAAGATGTTGCCATTCCGATTCAAGAGCTTCATGAGAAGCTCATTAACCATGAAGCCAAGCTTGCCTCGGCCGCCGTATCAGCCTCCTCGATTTTTTCCGTCACAACCAATGCTATAGACTCTCGTCCCAATCAGCCCTTCCGCGACAATGATGGAACACCCAGTAACTAGAATCGTTCACCACACGGACGAGGCAATGGTGGTCGGTCGCATGGCTACAATGGTCGATGCCAAGCCTGCGCCATTCATGGGCATAGTGCCCAGCGCTGCACTCAATATCGACTGATCTCTGCTTCTGATTAAGCCGGATCCCCCTGGTCATCTTCTCCTTGCCCGTGGCAGCCGAGAGCCAACCACATAGCTCTCTCTCCCTTTGATTTTGGTCTATGGCTGATGGATAGTGGTGCTTCTCACCACATTACGTCGAATCTTCAGAACTTGGTGTTGCACAACCCTACAATGGTGGAGATGATGTTGTTCTCAGTGATGGTTCTGCCCTAGCCGTCACTCATACTGGTTCCCTTTCTATGCCCTCTTCCTCTCGTCATCTCTCTCTTAAGAATGTGTTATGCGTACTGTCTATGAAGAAGAATATTATTTCGGTAAATCAGTTATGCAACTCTAACGATGTGTCAGTGGAATTTTTTTCTTACTCTTTTCAAATGAAACATCTAAGCACGAGGGCACCAATTCTAACCGGAAAGCCTAGAGACGGTGCCTATGAGTGGCCGGTCTCCTCTTCTTTGTCGTTGTCTCCCAAAGCTTTTACGTGTCTTAAGTCTACTTTGTCCGAGTGACATCATTGTTTAGGTCATTCCTCTAGTTCTAGTCTCCAAAACATTGTCTCTACATTTGGTTTGCCATTTTCTCGGGACTCATCTCCATTACCTTGTGATTCATGTTCGATCAATAAAAGTCATAAAGTCTCGTTTTCTGTTTCAACCTTATCGTCGACTCGCCCTTTCGATATTATATACTTGGATGTTGGGACCTCCCCGATTATTTCTATTGATGGTTACGTTCCCTTTGTCGACCACTTCACCCGTTATTCATGGATTTATCCACTTAAACAAAAATCTCAAGTCCGTGATACTTTTATTCGATTCAAAGTCCTCGAGGAAAATAGATTCTCAACTAAAATCACAACACTTTACTCTGACAATGGTAGTGAATATCTCGCCCTAGCGTCAATTCTTGCCACTCACGGCATCTCACACTATACACAACCCCTCCCCACACTCCCGAACACAATGGCATTTCTGAGCGTAAACATAGACATGTGGTTGAAACCAGTCTCTCCCTTCTCCACCGAGTGTCTATGCCCTTAACCTATTGGTCTTATTCTTTCATCACCGGAGTCTACCTCATAAATCGCTTACCATCTCCCACTCTCCAAATGCCATCCCCGTTTCAAACACTATTCGAAAGTTCACCAAATTACAACAAACTCCGAGTTTTTGGTTGTCTATGCTACTCTTGGTTAAGACCCTATAATTCCCACAAGTTTGAACCAAAATCGGCCCGTTCTTCCTAGGATACTCGTCTACCCAAAGCGCCTATTTTTGTCTTGATCGCTCTCGTTCCCCAATGTTTGTCTCCCATTATATGATTTTCCATGAGTCATTTTCCATTCGCCGTCCCGATATATGAATCTAGCTCTCCTATTCCCGATGAGTCCTCCCCAAACATTGAGTCCTTTGTGTCTACAGTCTCGCCTTACACACCGTCGTCACTTATAGCTCTGTCTCCGATTCCTCACTCTCCGGCTTCGATACCCCTGTGTGCGGATTCATCACCGTCATGACCATTGGAAATGCTCCTGCCCGACCTCGTTGTTGCTGAAGCTGCTATACTATCATTCTCCGAGCCGCACACATCTCCGGATATCGCTGATCAGCCGTTGTCTCATGTCCGATACAGACATCCTATGATAACTAGAGGTAAAAATTACATCTCCAAACCTGTTCAGAAACTCACACCTGTGGCCTCGGTTGTTGATTCTAGAAGGGAACATACATCGGTTGGACAAGCATTAAAGGACTTAAAGTGGCGTCAAGCCATGAGTGATGAATTTAATGCTCTAGTCCGCAATGGTACATGGGAATTGGTACCATCGGATAACATCACCAATATTGTCGGGTGCGAATGGGTTTTTCGCATCAAGAAAAATCCTGATGGTTCTCTAGACCGCTACAAAGTCTGCCTTGTAGCAAAGGGCTTCCATCAAAGACCGGGTGTGGATTTTCAAGAAACTTTTAGTCCAGTGGTCAAGCCATCTACGATTCGCCTCATTCTTAGCATTGTTGTGACAAATGATTGGAAAATCAAGCAACTCGACATCAACAATGCCTTTCTCTAAGGGCGACTATCGGAGGAAGTCTATATGAGCCAACCAACGGGTTTTATTGACAAGGATCGTCCCACTTTTGTTTGTAAGCTTCATAAGGCAATCTGCAGTCTCAAACAATCTCCAAGAACTTGGTATTTAGAACTTCGGACTTTTCTTCTTGCTCAAGGGTTTATAAATTCACTAGCTGATACCTCCTTATTCATATTATGGACTCCGACGACTCATCTCTTTGTATTGGTTTATGTTGATGACTTGATAGTCACGGGAAGCTGCTCGACTCGGATTGATGAGTTTATTTCCACACTTGTGGCACGGTTCTCACTCAAGGATCTAGGAGCATTATCCTTCTTCTTGGGTATTGAGGCAACACGATCAAAGCATGGTTTATTTCTTGGTCAAAGGAAGTATATTAATGATCTACACGCCCGCACAAACATGTTCGATTCTAAACCAGTGGCAACCCCGATGGTATCGAAGTCGCGACTCACTTTAACGTCCGACTCTCCCTTGGCCGAACCCACAGAGTACCGAGCTGTCATTGGAAGCTTGCAATACTTGTCACTCACTCGTCCGGATATTAGCTTCGCGGTGAACAAGCTATCACAATTTATGCATTCTCCAACGACTAATCACTGGACAACAGTCAAGTGTATTCTCCACTACTTGGTTGGAACTCGTCACCTTGGTATCACTCTGACTTCGTCCAATATTCCGAACCTTCATGCTTTCAGTGATGTTGATTGGGCATCGTCTACCTTGGAAGTCATCCAATATCTTGGTCTTCCAAGAAACTCGCCGGTCACTCCCGCTCCTCCACGGAAGCTGAATACCGTTTGATAGCCAATGCCTCTCTGATTCGGTGGCTGGTCCCGCTGCTTGGTGAGCTTGGTTACTCGTCCTCCTCCACGCCGACTATGTATTGTGTCAATATCGGAACAGTATCTCAATGCCAACATGGTCTTCCACTCATGCATGAAACACTTAGCACTCGACTACCATTTTGTTCGCAGCCAAGTTGAGGATGGTATGCTACGAGTATCTCATGTTAGCTCAAAGGATCAATTAGCGGACGCATTCACCAAACCACTACCACACACGGCATTCCAAGAACTCTGCGTCAAGCTCGGAATTACCTCCAACAATCCGACTTAAAGGGGCGTATTGGAATATCCCACGATATTTTCCTGTATCTCTGCGTATCTTTGTAGTTATGAAAACCAAGATTATAAGTACTTGATTATAGGAACAATAGCTCATTCCTTACTTGTATATAATCGATGTATACTCTTCTTATTCCATTTGAATAAGATTGCACAAACTTCTTTAGTTCACACTAAAACAATATTTTCATATCCAAAATCTGATGCATACAGTTTTTAATTTTCATTTTAAGATTGAGTTAATGGAGTGCATTTGCATTCTAGGAACAAACAAGACGTTGATGTGTTTCTATAAGTTAGGGGTTTATTTGAAAAAAAAATGGAGCTAACATTTTTTATTTTTTTTTGTCAAAGAGCTAACATTTTTCATGTTGAAATTTCTAACATAACTTATCTCACGAGAGTCGATTCCCTAAAAGATTCAAAATCTCTCTATAAATTCCCTTCACCTCTTTTTTTTTTCTTCCGGATTCGACAGTGTCAATGTGTCGAGTAATCACATAGTTATGTCATTGTTGATATATATTTTTTTCCAGATTCAAAATCTTATATACGATGATGATATTGTTCTCATTATTGATATGTTTTGTTCGATCTCTTTAAAAAATTTAGTTATAAGGTAATACTAAAAACAATATTATTAAATATCATAGTTATATTTTGTTTTAAGAATAGTTTAATTTATATATTTGTCATAAAAAAATTTATTAGGTTAATTTTTGTATTTTTTGTAGATTCATGTAGTTGATACAATATGGTCTGACACCAAACTTTTTCGTGCGAGATGAAAGATACGTGCGATGATCCGACTTGGTGAGGAAAGGGTTCAAACGAACAAGGCGTTTGTGGTTCGTTGGGTCTGTTGGGTTCGGTCCGTGGATCTACTACGTACCATGGTGTTCCTTTGGGTTGTCCGATTCGGGAAGTCGGGATAGTAAATTCGGGATAGTAAAATTAAACTTGATTTTAGAAAATCAATTAAATATTTTGGTATGTTTATGAAAAAATGTGATTAATATGAAAAGTGTATGCAAATATGATAAATATGTAAAGTGTGTGAAAATGTGATGAAATTGTAGTTTGATGAGGTAGTTAGAAATGTGTAGAATATGTGTGGAAGAAAATTAGGTAAAAATGTGTTTAATAAGTGAGTTAGATATGTATTTAGGTGTGGTTTGTAGTATACATATGTGTGTTTGTATGTAGTTTGATATCAAGCAGATTTGAAAAGAAAACAAAGAGAAAGATTAAAAAAAAAAATAGTTCCTCTTCCAAAATATTTAAATTCTTTCTTCTTCCAAATATTTCCTAATATCCTCCAAAATCCTAAACACTAAATAATCATCATCCTTCATCTGATTAATTCTCCCTAATCCAACAAAGCGGTATTAGAGCACGGTTTCTTAAATTTCCGAGGAAAAAAAAACTTGAGAGATTAAAGAGAGTTGTGAGAAATAATGGCGACAACAAGCTTTCAATATCTCCGTCTAACAAAGACGAATTATGAAAAATGGTGCTTACAATGAAGGCTTTGCTCGACTACAACGAAGTTTGGGAGATTGTGGAGAAAAGGTACGAGAAACCCGAAGATGAGGAGTCCTTATCACCACCCCAAGTGAAGGCTTTATCCGAGTCAAAGAAGAATGATAGCTCTCACTCTCATTCATCAATGTTTGGATGAGAGTTACTCGACAAAGCCTCTCATGTCACTACGTCAAATAAGGTATGGAAGATTTTAGAAAAATCTTTTCAAGGCGTAGAGAAAGTAAAAAGAGAGATTAAATTCATTAAAAACCGATTTTGAAGCACTAGCGATGGAAGAATCCGAATTGGTTTCGGATTACTGTTCAAGGATGAAGTCAATCGTAAATCAACTGAGGATTTACGGGGACAAAATAGAAGATGTTTTTGTGGTGGAAAAGATCCCCCGATGTGGTGGAAAAGATCCCCCGATCTTTAACACCAAAGTTTGATTACAAGGTGTGTGTTATAGAAGAGTCTAAAGATGTAGACTCGATAACAATAGAAGAATTGGAAGGAAGTTTGATAGCACATGAAGAAAAATTAAATAGAAGACAAGGAGGAACATCGGAAAAATTCTTCAAGCAAAGGTTGCTTTGAAGAATGTTGAGAAAAACAAAGGCCAATACTTTCGAGGACACGGACGTGGCCGAGGAAGAGGACGTGGATATGGCCAATATGGAAGAGGGAGAGGAAATGGAGACAATCCGAGTTACGAAAAAAATAATCCAATATCATTCAGAGGTTGTGGTACACCAAGAGGAAGAGGAGCGGTTTCTACACAAATACATATGAACGGAGGTATGACAAAACAAATCTTGAATGCTACAATTGTCATAAAATGGGACATTTTGCTAGAGAATGCCCAAGTGATGACAAAAGGAATGAAGAAAGGGTCAATCTCCTCAAGGACGAACATGAAACGGGGGAATCAACCTTGTTGCTCGCAATCAAAAGTGGAGAAAAGGATACGGACAATCATTGGTACCTAGATAATGGTGTAAATAACCATATATGCGGAAGCAAAGAGAAGTTTGTGAAACTCGATGAGAATTTAAAAGGTAATGTCTCATTCGAAGATTCTTCAAAGGTACAGATCGAAGACAAAGGTACGATTGTCATATCCACCAAGGATGGAAGTCATAAGTTGATCACTAATATCTATTATGTACTGAAGTTGAGAAGTAATATTCTAGGCTTAGGACAACTTGGAAAAGGATATGAAATCCTTATGAAAGATGAATACCTTTGGTTAAGAGATCATCAATCAAGCTTGGTTGCCAAGGTGGCCATATCAAAGAATAGGATGTTCAAGTTGAACCTCACGACAATTGAAGCAAAGTGTCTGAAAGCCAAGACACAAGATAAATCGTGACGTTGACATTTGAGATTCGGCCATCTAAACTTTGGAGCTCTCAAGACGATGGGAGAAAATGATATGGTGAAAGGAATGTCATCCATTAATCATCCTGATCAATTATGTGAGGTTTGTGTTCTAGAAAAACAAACAAGAAAGTGTTTTCCTAAGGAAACCACATCAAGAGCAATAGAGCCCCTTCAACTCGTGTATACATATGTCTGTGGACCAATAAATCCATCTTCATTTGGAAAGAAAAGGTATTTCATTCTCTTTATTGATGATTTCAGTAGAAAAACTTGGATATATTTTTTGGAGCAAAAGTCAGAGGCATTTACAACTTTCAATAATTTCAAGATGATGGTGGAAAGACAAAGTGGTTGTAAAATCAAAGGGTTAAGGTCCGATCGAGGTGGAGGGTTCACTTCCAAAGAATTCAGTGACTTTTGTGTATATCATGGTATTCAATGCTCATTGACAACTGTCGACATGCCACAACAAAATGGAGTCGCTGAAAGCAAGAACAAGACCATTGTGAGTTATGATGTGGGTTTGATGAAGATGGAGAGTGGGACTGTGTAACAACCGAGGCAGCTACAGAATGATAGAGCTATCCCCACACACCAACAGGGGACCTTTTAGCGTGTTTTGTCCTCACTCGCACACATCCCGGAAAGTACTTCTCAGGAGGTCACCCATCCTAAGACTACTCCAAGGCCAGCACGCTTAACTTTGGAGTTCTCTCGAGATGAACAACTGAAAAGGTAGATGCATCTTGTTGCTATGAGTAGCTCAATCAATTCCTTTAAGTTATCTTTGACTGTGTAGTCTCATACCTACACAGTCCTCGGATCCCTCTCATTCGGGTGTGTTCGATTCATCTCTGTACCCCTACCCAGAAACTCGTCAGGAGTCGCACATTGTCCATGACTCTCGCACCGGCGATCACTTCCCGTCCTCCTACGGTATCCTGGGCTATCACAGGCCCACCATCTTCCGCCTGGTTCATCCTCGAACCACACCGTACTGAGAGAGAACCGGCTCTGATACCATTTGTAACGACTGAGGCCGCTACGGAATGATAGAGCTGTCCCAACACACCAACATGAGACCTTTTTAGCGTGTTTTTGTCCTCACTCGTACACATCCCGGAAAGTACTTCCTAGATGGTCACCCATCCTAAGACTAATCCAAGGCTAGCACGTTTAACTTTGGAGTTCTCTCGAGATGGGTAACCGAAAAGGTAGATTCATCTTGTTGCTATGAGTAGCTCAATTAATTCCTTTAAGTTATCTTTGACTGTGTAGTCTCATACCTACACAGCCCTCGGATCCCTCTCATTCTGGTGCGTCCGATTCATCCCTGTACCCCCTACCCAGAAGCTCGCGAGGAGCCGCCCATTGTCCATGCCTCTCGCATCGACGATCACTCCCCGCCCTCCTATAGTATCCTGGGCTGTCACAGGTCCACCAGCTTCCGCCTGGTTCGTCCTTGAACCACACCATACTGGGAGAGAACTGACTCTGATACCATTTGTAACAACCGAGGCCGCTATGGAATGATAGAGTTATCCTCACACACCAACACGGGACCTTTTAGCGTGTTTTGTCCTCACTCGCACACATCCCGGAAAGTACTTCCCAGGAGGTCACCCATCCTAAGACTACTCCAAGGCCAGCACGCTTAACTTTGGAGTTCTCTCGAGATGGACAACCGAAAAGGTAGATGCATCTTGTTGCTATGAGTAGCTCAATCAATTCCTTTAAGTTATCTTTGACTGTGCAGTCTCATACCTACCCAGAAGCTCGTCAGGAGCCGCCCATTATCCATGCCTCTCGCACCGGCGATCACTTCCCGCCCTCATATGGTATCCTGGGTTGTCACAGACTGGAACACTCACAATGAAGACTATACATTCCTTCCCTGCATAGAAGAACAAACAGGGAATGAGATTGAAGAACCCACAACACCACAAGATCTATGATCGCCATCATCATCAGATGGAAGCTCAAGTGAAAGAACGCCTCGATTCCTGAGCATTGAAGATCTATATGAGGCAACTGAAAGACAAGTTGATCTTATTCTTTTGTCTTTTTACGGACTGTGAACCTAAGAATTTTGAAGAAGTTTTACAAGATGAAAGGTGGAGGAATGACATGGATGAAGAGATTAGGGCCATTGAGAAGAATGATACATGGGATTTCACCTCATTTCCAAAAGGTCACAAAGCGATCGAAGTAAAATGAGTATACAAAGCAAAGAAGGATGCCAAAGGGGAGATCGAAAGATATAAAGCAAGGCTGGTGGAAAAAGGTTACAGTCAAAGAGAATGAAACGACTATGATGAGGTATTTGCTCCTGTAGCTCGTCTTGAGATTGTAAGATTGATCATATCTTTAGCAGCCCAAAACAGGTGGAAGACACATCAAATGGATGTAAAGTCGGCATTTCTTAATGGGGTACTTGAAGAAGAAGTTTATATCCAACAACCTCCTGGTTACAAAGTCTGAGGGAAATAAGACAAAGTGTTGAAATTGAAAAAAGCACTCTACGAATTGAAGCAGGCGCCGAGGGCTTGGAATACCCGCATTGACAGGTATTTTACTGAAAACAATCTTATCAGATGTCCATACGAGCATGCGCTCTACATCAAAAATCAAGGAGGAGATATGTTGATTGTGTGCCTACATGTGGATAATTTAATCTTCACTGGAAATAATCCATTATTGTTTGAGGAATTTAAGAGGCAAATGACCAAAGAATTTGAGATGACTGACATTGGGTTGATGACGTATTATCTCGGAATCCAAATCAAGCAAGAAGAAGATAAGATTTTCATCTCTCAAAAAAGGTATGCCAAGGAGATTTTGAAGAAGCTTAACATGGAGAACTCCAACCCGATAAGTACGCCAATAGAACGTGGTGGCAAAGTATCAAGATATGAAAAGGGAGATACTGTTGATCCAACATTCTTCAAGAGTCTGATTGGACATCTTCGGTACCTGACTTGCACGAGACCCGACATTTTGTTCGCAGTTGGACTTATCAGTCGTTACATGGAGACTCCGACAACAACTCATTTGAAGATGGCAAAAAAGAATCCTACGATATATCAAAGGTACCATTGCTCTTGGTTTATCGTACTCATCAACTAACAGTTTTGAGCTATATGGATACAATGAAAAGGATTGGGCTGGAGATGTTGATGACCGGAAGAATACCACTTGATTTGTATTTTTCATTGGAGGCTCTGCTTTCACTTGGTCATCGAAGAAGCAACCCATAGTGACACTTTCCACATGTGAAGCTGAATATGTAGCCGCTACCTCATGTGTGTGACATGCTATATGGATCTGAAACTTGTTGTAGACGGTGAATTTAATGTAAGATAAACCCACCAAAATCTACGTCGACAACAAATCAACGTTGGCATTGGCAAAAAATCCGGTCTTCCATGATAGAAGCAAGCACATTGACATTCGTTATCATTACATTAGAGAATGTATTGCAAAGAAGGAGGTGAAACTTCAGTATGTCAAGTCTCGTGATCAGATTACAGACATCTTTACGAAGCCATTGAAACGAGAAGATTTCGAAAGGATCAGGAGCGCGCTCGGAATCACCAAAATCAAGTTTACGGGGGAGTGTTGAAATTAAACTTGATTTTAGAAAATCAATTAAATGTTTGGTATGTTTATGAAAAAAAATATGATTAATATGAAAAGTGTGTGCAAATGTGATAGATATGTAAAGTCTGTGAAAAGTGATGAAATTATAGTTTGGTGAGGTAGTTAGAAATGTGTAGAATGTGTGGAAGAAAATTAGGTAAAAATGTGTTTAATAAGTGAGTTGTTGGCAAAATATCCAAAATATCCTCCTTTTCTTAAAACCAATTATGCACATACCATCCTCCAGATGTGATCACGTGACCAGAATAACTGTATGGTCACAACGTTAAATTTATGATGATTTCACCAGTGATTGATGTGATATGTAAGGTGTGACTATGATGATTTGGTATGATCACCATAAATTTAAAATTATGACCAATGTGACCATCATGTGACCATACAGTTATTCTGGTCACATGGTCACATATGGAGGAGGGTATGTACAGAAGTAGTTTTAGCAAAATGAGAGTATTTTAGATAATGCCCCGAGTTGGCATAGATATGTAGTTAGGTGTAGGTTTGTAGTATAAATAAGTGTGGTTGTATGGAGTTTGAAATCAAGCAGATTTAAAGAGAAAAACAAAGAGAAAGATTAAGAAAAAAACATTTCCTCTTCCAAAATCTTCAAATTCTTTCTTCTTCCAAATATTTCCTAATATCCTCCAAAATCCTAAACACTAAATAATCATCTTCCTTCATCCGATTAATCCTCCTCCCTAATCCAACAAGGATCCCTGAGTATTGGGTTCCTGATCTAAGGCCAGTTTGATATGAGGGTGGATGCGGGACGTATCCCAAGTTCGTCTGGAGTTTTCGGTTGGTCTATCCATCTGGGACTTCAGCCATGTGCGATCATGCCAGCAATCATGTTCGTCGTTCATCTTGTTGAAGTGTATGATGACATGATGGATGGCCTAATTTGTGGTGATACACAAGCTGATTTGGTGGACGTAATTCCATGCCAACGTTTATTTATTTTCTTTATTTGTATTATGGAGATTTCCTTTATTTGTAATTAGATATTTTTCTTTTCTTTATTTCTAGACCTTCTATATATTTTGTACAATATTTTGTAAATGTATCAAGAGAGAGTAATTTTTCCATTCCCATTGTCGTATTCTTCTTTCTCGGTACTATACTCACCGAGATAGGTTTTGTATTTCTCTTCCACTTAAACGATTATAAACTCTCATATCACAAAAGTTTACATGGTATCAGAGCTTCAAGAGCCATGGTAACCTACTTTTTATTTGTTTCCGCCGCTTAACATATATTATGTATATCCCTTTTGGTCACATATAGATCTAAAGAGGAAAAAAACGTATATTTCAATCGAAAAAAATCTATGATTTGATATATTATTTCAGAATAAAACGTTTGTTGTATTATTGATGTTCGGATGAATTTAAATATACAACAAGTTTTTATAACTATTAATTTCTATCCTAATGATAAGATCATATAAATCCAATTTAAATATAAAACACACTAATATCTAAACTAAAATTTTACATATTTTCCAATAGTGGTCTATATATCTATACAAAGATAAATCAATATCAAAACTATATGGTAAAATCATCAAAGGAGACATGGAGCGGTTTTCAAGGGGAAACATTGCCCCAAACATGGGGGAAACAGAACATGAACTCACGGATAAAGCGGTTCGTGAATTCTTCATACAACACATGAAGCCTAGTCCGATGCCAAATGAGGGGGAATGTTTGGATTCATTTGGCATGGTGAATGGAGAAACAAAAGAAGAAGGTTTAGGAAAGAAGGACGAAGGGGTAGAAAAGAAAAAGGCTGAACAAACTACCTTAGAAGATGGCTTCAAAGAGGACACAAGGAACTCCCATGACGAAGCATCCAAGGAGAATGTGCTACTGCCAAAACAAAATCCCTTCATTCGGTCCATTCACTTAACTCCTTTATGCTCTTTAAACGATTGTGTCTGTGAGAGTGATGATGGACAGGAAACTCAAACAAATGTGGAGATCCACAAAGAGCAACATCACTTGGTGACATTGGAAGCGGATGATTTGTTGACTGAAGTAAAAGGGAGAGAAGAGACGATGAGTAGTATTCAAATGGAGACAAAGAACCGAGTTTGTCTTTTCTTCTCTTATCCCTTTCAATTTGAGTTTTCGGTACCTATTGATATCTTTCAGATTCTAAATGTTTTCAAAATTAATGAGGTTGATATCTTCATGAAAGAAGCTCTAGAGATTAGTCCATACAAGATAGAGATTATTATTCCAAAAATATTTACACACAATTCAATGTTGCCTATGAGTTACGAAAATTCTAGGCTTGGTATTTCTAATCCCTATTCCTTTTTATTTGATTTATATTCATTTATAAATAGATTGGATGTTGAATATAAATATTTAGGTTGAATTTGGTTTGATGAATAAGCTTGTGCTTGATTGATGATATTGTGTTCATATGCTCATGGTGTTGAAATCTTGAGTCTTAATGCTTGTTCTTGAATTAATTCTTGATCATGATTCTATAAACATGTTTTGAATTGAGAAATCCAAGCATGTTATGAACAAGATTATCATCTAGAAGTCATGATTCATTGAGAAATGATCTTGAATTCTCTAGGAACATTGATTAAACATGAACTTGTAATGCTCTTAGAACTTATATTTCATCATTGAGAAATGAGAAAATTTGAAGTATCTAAGTAAGAAGATTTGATCTTTTGAGAGAAAGATGATCTTGGATTAGAGTTTAAAGTTCCACCATGAATGCATATAAATCACATAATCATATTCTTAGTGCTTGTTCATCGAATTAAGTTCATACCGATTCCCATAACGTCTTTTGATATTGAATCCAACTTTGTTTTTCCCATCCTCTTTGATAATCAAAAGTTTGAATCTTGATTTAGTTCACTAGATTTTTAGAAATATTGTTAGAAACAAAATTCCATTCCCTTGGGACGAACCTTAAGTACCATCGATATAACCGTGCACTTGCGGTTGTGTGTGCTTAAGTGACTTATAAATATTAAAGCTTGATCAAACTACGCACACTACTTAGCACGCATCAATCCGCATTCTTAGAATCTAAATATTTATATTCAACATCCAATCTAAGCTTCTCTAGATCTTCAAGGCTTGTTCTTCATGCTCCAAACCTCCAAATCTTCTTCTACTCTTTGTTTTTGTGTTTCTTGTTGTTGTGTGATCAATGAGAGCAGATTAAGGGTCTATTTATAGGAGTTTCTGAAGGGCAAAAGTAGATGAAATGATGAAATTCGTAGTGGCATGTTAGGTGAGTTGTCTCCATGATGTAAGCCATGATGTCAGCAACCAGAATTTTGCTCAGATTGTAACTGCTCGATGAAGGGCCAAATCTCCACCAAAAATTACGATCTTGGTGTCTATGGAAAGCTCTTGATGTCTAGTTTACTGTGAAACAAACGGCGAAGCAATCCGAGCTCCCAATCGAAAGTTATGGAGGAGATAGTACACCCTTCTCATTTTGCTTTTCTGGATCCGAAGCGTGACTTGCAACTTTCGGCCACGATTCATGCTTTCTCTTTTCGATCGCAACTTTTCCAGATCATAACTACAATGAGTTGATGATCTTTTAAAATTGGAATCACGTCATTTGGACTTCAGATAAGAAAGTTATATTTAAATTCGTCCAAACTGTCAAAACTGCCCATGAAACCGAGTTTGCTCCATTTTTGTTCCATTTTTGCCAAATGTTTCCAAAATAATTTTTGTCACCTACAAAATATGAAACACACCAAAAACAAACCAAAATATTCCTAATCTAAATATGAAAGCATGAGAATAACATGATAATTATATGCAAGTTAATACGACAAGATTCGTGCGATCAAATTCCCCCAGACTTAGTGTTTTGCTCGTCCTCGGGCAAATGGCATGAATGCATAATGAGAAAAATTTGACCAATGACTCAAAAGACTTTGATACGCTTAAATATCATATTCACCATGGGAAAATCAGTTGACTACAATTCGATTTCCATACCTTTATAGGATTTCGACCTTTTCCAAAGGAATTGTATCACATTAGAAAATCAAGACAAGATAAATTATGATCTTACCAAGCGGACTTCCAAACTTTATAGCCTGCTGTTCTAGGGAATATTTTGGTCCAAGACGGTTTGGTGTATGCCAAGTGTTTATTTTGAAGATGGCTGAATCGGGAAGATATGTGGAATGGAATGAAGAAAATTTTTTTTTTCATTCGGTGTGCCAAGAATATATAAAATCTCTTTTTTTTTTCTCTTTTTTTTTTTTGTTTTTTTTTTCAGTTTTCTCTTTTTTTTTTTTGTTTTTTTCAGAACTTGGCTTTTCTTTTCCTTTTTCCATTTGTATATGTAAGCAAATAATATGAGGTCTATAAGGAAAAATCATGTTTTTGGGAATGAACCGAGTTTTACCTTTCGCAACGTGATGATTGTCGCCACCCCCGCACTACTCGCTCGGTTGCCTACTCGTCCTCAAGAATGAGAGTGGAATAAAAAGGTGCGAGCAACGAGTAGGTCTTGCGGGCCTCATATTCCCTTGAATGAGGAACAGTTCTTAAAAGAAGTGCTAATACTTGGTTCGATATCTTGTCTTTGAAATCTAATGCAATTTATTTCCGATAATCAAGACCAAAAA
>NW_010965122.1:558292-568555 GCF_000463585.1 Tarenaya hassleriana
TATACTAGAAATAAAAATATAAAGGGAAAATGGATTATAAACAAGAAAGACGAAATGAACAAATTTATCAAGATTACAAAAAGATGGATTTACTTAAGGCGTGGTGAAAGTTCACAAGACTAAAAGAGTTATCGTCAAAAACAATTTTCACGAGTTCCCCGGCAACGGCGCCAAAAACTTGATGCGTGCTAAGTAGTGTGCGTAGTTTGATCAAGCTTTAATATTTATAAGTCACTTAAGCACACACAACCGCAAGTGCACGGTTATATCGATGGTACTTAAGGTTCGTCCCAAGGGAATGGAATTTTGTTTCTAACAATATTTCTAAAAATCTAGTGAACTAAATCAAGATTCAAACTTTTGATTATCAAAGAGGATGGGAAAAACAAAGTTGGATTCAATATCAAAAGACGTTATGGGAATCGGTATGAACTTAATTCGATGAACAAGCACTAAGAATATGATTATGTGATTTATATGCATTCATGGTGGAACTTTAAACTCTAATCCAAGATCATCTTTCTCTCAAAAGATCAAATCTTCTTACTTAGATACTTCAAATTTTCTCATTTCTCAATGATGAAATATAAGTTCTAAGAGCATTACAAGTTCATGTTTAATCAATGTTCCTAGAGAATTCAAGATCATTTCTCAATGAATCATGACTTCTAGATGATAATCTTGTTCATAACATGCTTGGATTTCTCAATTCAAAACATGTTTATAGAATCATGATCAAGAATTAATTCAAGAACAAGCATTAAGACTCAAGATTTCAACACCATGAGCATATGAACACAATATCATCAATCAAGCACAAGCTTATTCATCAAACCAAATTCAACCTATCCCATAACAAGAGAACTACTCTAGAGCCATGAAATGATCAAGAGACATCATCAAATGATAAAAAAAAACATAAAGATAGAGAGAAGAGAAAGAGAAAGCTTCTCTAGATCTTCAAGGCTTGTTCTTCATGCTCCAAGCCTCCAAATCTTCTTCTACTCTTTGTTTTTGTGTTTCTTGTTGTTGTGTGATCAATGAGAGCAGATTAAGGGTCTATTTATAGGAGTTTCTGAAGGGCAAAAGTAGATGAAATGATGAAATTCGTAGTGGCATGTTAGGTGAGTTGTCTCCATGATGTAAGCCATGATGTCAGCAACCAGAATTTTGCTCAGATTGTAACTGCTCGATGAAGGGCCAAATCTCCACCAAAAATTACGATCTTGGTGTCTATGGAAAGCTCTTGATGTCTAGTTTACTGTGAAACAAACGGCGAAGCAATCCGAGCTCCCAATCGAAAGTTATGGAGGAGATAGTACACCCTTCTCATTTTGCTTTTCTGGATCCGAAGCGTGACTTGCAACTTTCGGCCACGATTCATGCTTTCTCTTTTCGATCGCAACTTTTCCAGATCATAACTACAATGAGTTGATGATCTTTTAAAATTGGAATCACGTCATTTGGACTTCAGATAAGAAAGTTATAGTCAAATTCGTCCAAACTGTCAAAACTGCCCATGAAACCGAGTTTGCTCCATTTTTGTTCCATTTTTGCCAAATGTTTCCAAAATAATTTTTGTCACCTACAAAATATGAAACACACCAAAAACAAACCAAAATATTCCTAATCTAAATATGAAAGCATGAGAATAACATGATAATTATATGCAAGTTAATACGACAAGATTCGTGCGATCACGGATGAATATAATATTAACAAATATAAAAGTTCAAGTGATGCGTATGATGCCTATGACGAACCATTGCCATATACTATGAAATTAGGATTAAGACTTGCATTTTTCCATACTAGATCATTATTCCTACTGTTATTTGATTTACAAAATGATTTTGACAAGAGTAACGATATATTTAGTCACAAAGAATGTTGTATTGCTTTTATTAAAAAGTCTAACCGTTTCTTTAAAGTGTGGCAGAATCGAAAGGATTATGATCATTCAAATAAGAGAGAAACTCTTACTTTTCTCTTATTAACCGATGCTCCTAACACTCGTGAGATGATAAGAGAGAACACAACAAAGTTTTTACCCAAAGAAGTGTACAAAGACGCTTCAAATGATGGGGAAGTGAAAACCATTTGCTGTGGAATCAAAGGTAAGTCTTTGTACTCATTCGAATATAAAACTTACGTTAATTTTATTGGTTTGCAGGATTCAAACACAAAGGAACCACTTTGGAAAATATTGGAACAATTTATCAAGAAAAACCATGGATGCTATGACAAGATGGATGCTCAAAGAACATGTTCATTGTTGTCAAACAATGGCGGAATTGGAAAAGCACAAAAAAAAAAGGTTCAAGTAATTCCTGCTTTCAAGATTGATTTTTCGATTCTCTACAAATCATTTTGAGGGGGAATGTTGAAGTGTATGATATGTTGAAGTGTATGATGACATGATGGATGGCCTAATTTGTGGTGATACACAAGCTGATCTGGTGGACGTAATTTCATGCCAACGTTTATTTATTTTCTTTATTTGTATTATAGAGATTTCCTTTATTTGTAATTAGATATTTTCCTTTTCTTTATTTCTAGACCTTCTATATATTTTGTACAATATTTTGTAAATGTATCAAGAGAGAGTAATTTTTCCATTCTCATTGTCTTATTCTTCTTTTTCGGTACTATACTCACCGAGATAGGTTTTGCATTTCTCTTCCACTTAAACGATTATAAACTCTCATATCACAAAAGTTTACACATCTGAATTGGATAAATATATCTGCATAACTAGAAAAACCGGATGCGAAAAAATATCTCATTTTCTTCCGTGACATTCTTCTCCACTTAAAATCCCAACATCCTTGTCGTGTCTAAATCGTGGCCATTGTTTTGATAGGTTAGGCGTTATGGGAATGAGCATCTATAGCTATATTTCCCCGTTCTGGTGCGTGAAACTTATCCTTTTGTCGGACCTTGGCGTGGTGCGGAAGGTCAACTTGGGACAAGGGTTCGGCCGATCCTAGAGATGGTGCATTGGAATCCGTCCGAGTGTCGAACTCTACTTCCGTCTTCTAGTAAGCCAAGACCAACTGGTATAAACCGGAAGGTTAATTAATAAGAATTTTCAATGGGATGATCATCTAGCTATCATGGCTATTGGAGTTGTTGATAGAAAATCTGAAGCCATTATTCAAACTCTAATATCTCTTAGAACATCAAGGTCTTGCTGTGTTACTCACACGACAAGATTTTTTGCACAAGGACAACTTGTGAATTTTTCTTTTCGATATTTGATTTTGTACATACGATTTATAGGTGATGTTATATATAATCATGTAGATGATAAGATGAAAGATGAAATGACTTTATTGCAATCTTTTAAATCTTTTTATTTATATATACTAGATAAAAACTTGTACAATAGGCCGGATTATTCATTTATATTAATTATCTTGTTAGATAAGTTTTATTACATATAAATATAGTAAAAAAATATTATAAATTTGTTGTTTGATATATGAAAAATATAATTTTAAAAATATTGGGGAGAATATAATATTAACTGATTTAAAAAAATTGTTTTTTTTTTGCTTCCTTTATTATTTATTTTATTAATAAAATGATATAAATTATTTGTTTGACGAAATAAAAATATATCATTAGTTTATTTTATAATATAAAATTATATTTTCTAAATATATTTATATTTTATTATAATTTTTTCATAATTATAGTATTTTTTTGACATTTTATAAATAAATCTCATATTAAATAACAATATGTTTTATTAAAAATAACTATATATTATGAAAAAAATTCCTTTCATTTTATTTTTGTTTTTGATTACTCATGTTCATCATTTTTATAATTATATTTTCTAATTTATCAACTACTATTTATAAATAAATTTTATTTAAAATTATTATATTTATTTTTTTCTTATCATTTCATTTTAGATTACTCATTTATTATAATAATTTTTTATTTAATTTTTATCAATTCATTTTATATTTATCATTTAATAACTTATCATTTAATTCTATAATAATTATATACATGATTCTATAAAATATATCACTTGTAAATATACATAATATTTAATTTAATAAATATATTTACTCCGTTTATCCAAAATACTCTTATTTATTATATTGTAATTATTATCTAAATATTTAAGTATTATTAATCGTTGATAAATTTAGAAAAAAATTTAAAATTATATGAAAATTTTCAACACGTTAATTATTTTGAAACAAAAAAATTGTTCCAAAACGTAATTTAATATGAAATAGAGGGAGTATCAATTATTCCGGTATTTTTATTTAAAAAAATTATAATTTTTTTTAATTCAATATACGACCATTACGTCATTAAATGTAAATACATGCGCATATTAATAGATACAGGGATAAAATATTCACTTAGAATGTCGAACAACTGATCTTGTAGCTAAATTAGCACAGCATTATCCAGTCTTGTCACATCATTATATGGCGTCAGCAATTTTTTAAAAATAAAAGTTTTAAAAACATATATTACATATATAGATACACATAAATGTGTATGCATATATATATGTATGTTTTTTTTCCTTTTTTTAAAATGTTAACATGGCATATGATGATATTTATGGTCAGTGTTTCTCACGTTCCAAATCAAATTCTACCGTCAGAATCCGTTAACATTTAAAAATATTAACAGCAGTTTATTCACAGTAAAAATTAATATTTCTATAAAATTAGAATATTTAGTATATTTATTTGTTAACTACAAAATCATTTATTTGTGTTTGCAGTTTCATGTATCTTTAAGGATTTTGTTTCTAAAATCTTTTGAGAAGATTATTGTTTTGGAAAAGGAAAAGAATGAAATATAAAAATAAAAGTGAAGTGGGAATCCGGATTTAACTTCAACCTTTCATTCCGAGAATTTGTTTTTTTAGAATATAAAAAATATCGTGTGTATAAATTAAAATTTTTGAAATATTTAGATTGGAATTTCTAAATTTTCAAATGTTCTGTCGTATTCATCCTTGTTGACAATATTCAACAATCCTATTATTGTCCACGAGATATAATAATTCAATTATATATATTTTTTATAAACTACAATTTGACAACAAAAATAAATGTGAACTACTTCCACATAATATTGCAATCAATTCTAATACTTTTGTTACTGGTTATGTGATTTCTTTGATTTTTTTTTTGATAAATCATTTTTGGAATTACTTCCAAATAAAGTCGAAATCAAATAAAATTGCAAAGTAACTACATTTTTCTCTTGCTGGTTTTGGATAGAAAATACTAAATCTTCTACTTTTTAAATTGGATATTTTTTTCTCTATCAGATGTAAACAGCCTGAAGTTATTTACATGAATCTAGGGATCAGATATATTAAAAAAAAATACCCTTTTTAGTATTATTTTTATTTTGAAAATGTGATAATTTATAAAATAAAACTTCAAATTGGGATTGTAAAACTAGACAAACTGTATAACCTTTTGAAACATACAAGTAAATCGCGACATAAATTCACCCTGGATTCAAACCCAATGGGGAGGGGCATTCACCTGGACTTTCCCTATCCTCTGAAAGGTGTAGTCCGGCCAAAGGTCCGGTGAACTTCCGGATTATCAAAAAAAAGTTGCGACATGAAAAATCAGATTTCATATTTTGGCATTGAAAATCTAATAAATAAGAGGCTACAAAATTATTTGATAGTCTGTCAATTACATGTAAAATACCCTCTTCCACATGAAAGTAGGTCCACGTTATTCTACTATTTTCTCACACATTATTACACTATTTTTCAATTAAAGGTAATAAGTTAACTTCTAATATATTCCACAATACCACATCCTTTAAGATACTAATCTTGAAATGTTATGAATGCTTTGATGCAAGGAGAAGAAAATGGGTAATAGATATTGAAACAGACAGGTTTCCTACACATTTTAATGATCCATGCTTTAACAAAAACGCAGCCATTATAGTTGGAATGAAGCTCTGAATGAAAAATGCAGTAATGCCAAAGATCTAAGCACCTGACCAGAACTCATTCCTCTTGAACACAGCCTTCGAATTTAACCTATGAAGATCTTCCATCCTCAACTTGCCCTCGTGCGCATCCATGACCTGAGGGACTCGATCTTCATAACGGGTAACGAATTTCTCTACAAATTTTGTTTCGGGCAACTTCAGTAACCACATAACCGAACTGATTTCCCCTTCCTTCACCTCTCCCTGGCTTGCCAACAGATAAAGAACCATGAGCCGGGGAATTATTCTCTTCTCTAGGCTCAACAACAAAATATGTGGTGCCATTATCACCTTGTTTAGACTCCAGTGCATACCCTTGAGGAAGAAGTTCATTTTCGCTCTCGTGTTCTCTTCTTTGAACATCATGATTGCTGGTTCTTTCTTGAACCCTACCAAGATCTCTGAATCGGACAAGCCATAGCTCCTCAAAAGATTCATTTTCCCTTCCCAAGCAGATTTACTGCACAGTCCGATTGCTCCAACCGCAATACCAAATGAGGGTTCCCTGGGTTCAAACCCCATTTCTTTGACCATGGCTAAGGCTTCATCGAACCTTGATGGTTGTGGAGCAAATGCTTTAAGTTGGGGAATCATCAACCTGGCAATCCTCTTTTTGGGAACCCCGGCATCTTGCAACTTCTTCATATTCAGGTCAATGGACTTAGCAGTGCAGGAGCGGAACACGAATGGGTAGTTTCTGACAGCTCGAGCTGCATTCCCCTTGCTACCAGTCACATCCTCCAGCAAATCAAATATAGGTATCATGATATTCTCCACACTGTGGGTCAGTATCCATGGTTCCTCTGAAACTATTCTCAGAAATTCAGGTTTTGATATATCTTTCGAAAACAGAAAGTCCATTTTTGGCCTCAGGGTTTTCTCAGGATCTAAGATAAGGATACCTGGATATCGAGAAACAACAGATTTGATCTGATATTCAGAGAAACCATTATCTTTGAGGAATTTCAATACATATTCTTTCTCGTTTGACGACTGCAAACGCTCAACATCAGGCTCAGGAGCACTACCAGTCAAACTAGAGATGTTAAACGAAGATTCTCGGCTGTTGTCCTGAGCTGAAATCAGAGTAGACAAAAATCTCAGCCGTTCCAAACTCGATACAGAAGAAAACTGCGGCCGTGTATACTCTGGAATCTTAACCAAGGCCAGCCATTTTGTTCTCCGAAGTGAGTAAATCATCTTCCGGAATTTCAAAATAGCTACAAGTATGACACTTTAGCTCAAAGAGAAAGCTCGCATACTCAAAATCAACAGAAGATTCAAGTGCCAAGATGGAGATGAGCATGCCCAAAGTCCAACTGAAACATAGGAATAGGCATTGTATACAAACGCATAAGCAACGGCAAATGATGCAGACGAGCATAGTGCGAGGAATCTAAATCACGAGCCCAAGCAAGATAAATTCGACCAGAAGGCCAAAACAAATTCATCATGGTCGACTGAAACGGGAAAAGATTCTACGGCACTAAACCCTAGAACTTTAGATTAATTAATAAAGACATGGTTTAGGAGATTTAAGCGAAGAAAACGATCAAACGCGTGAAATCTGAAGATCATGGAACAAATCTAGAGGGAGAAAGAACATGAACGAAGATCGAACCGAGCAACGGACTGTGGCAGAGACCTCGCCGAGATCGGATACCGACAGCGACGAGAACAGAGTCGAATGTGGGTTCAGTTACTGGGCCTGTGGTAAAGCCCATACGTACGGCCTATGCTTGTTTGTCTTACGACGAAATCACTCTTGATTTGGTAATACAAAGTGCATTTAGCAAGCACAGAGTAAGGCCCGTTTAGTTCAAGATTTTTTTTGTTTCTTTTTAACAGAAATTATTTTTTATCTTAATTTCTTACCTTCCGTAATTTTCAAATTTGTTTAGGTTAAATCTACAGATTTCATTCTTTAGATAAGATAATAAAACATTATACTTTTTTTTTCCAAAATCATATATAAATATCTCAATATCTCAACTATTTAAAATATATCAAATAAATATATAAACTTTCAATTTGATATGATTGATATCACAAATATTAACATATTTCAATTTGATATCCAACTTAAAATGTTTCCCATTGATACCTTAACTCGTTAAATCAATATCAATTCTCATTTTTTTTCTATGAAATATGAAAGATTTATGCAAACGAATTCTCAAAGATGGTATATATGGAACGTTTGCAAAATCAATGTCAATCCTACATTTAAATTCGAAAACCAAAAATTCTGTCATTAGTTTGGCTTGCAAAATCGAAACCCTAAACTCGATTATGAGAGGCTACTCACCCTAAGCTCGTGCAACGCCGCACTAGATGCTCGTGAGCCTTATCTCGTCGCTGTCAATCTTGTTCGACTCTCACCTCACGCACGCGACATTGCATCCTCTCAATCTCTCTCATCTTCCCCGAGTTACCCGCGAGTTCAATTTTCCTCGGGTTCTCTCATCTCCCCGAGTTACACGCGAGTTCAGTTTTGGTCGGATAGACCCCGTACTTGATCCTAGAATACAATTTCTCCTCGGTGAAGAACACAACCTTGTATCCATTAGTGGTTAGAATTCCGAATTTCGGATTTTCAAGATGAATACTTCGTACATTTATGGGGTTCGAATGCCGACAACGAGCTCTATTTTATGTTTTATCGATGTTGAAAACGAAATATTTTTTTGTAAGAATGATGTGTTATTAGATCACATGTTTTAGAAATATGCTACACAAATTTGTTTAAAAAAAGGTATAGAAAACCCCAAGATAAGGTACAATTTGAATTATGCATACTTTTTATAATGCATGAATTCGCATGGGATAGCAATGCATGTATATTGGGTTTCGTACACCCACCTAATTGTTCGTTTTTCTTCATATTCTCTAAACATTTTCATATATATATACACACACATATATATATATGTATATTGTATCGGAAATTTGCAAAACAAAAACGAGTTTTGCATAGAATTAACTTTTAATGTCGAAAGGTCTATACTGTCTTTCATTTTTCTAAATAATAACGAGAGTACCATTAAATTAAAAAAAAAAACATATTTTTTTTTCGGTATGAATGTGCTTTCTTATATTAACCGAAAAATATTGTTTACAAAATCAGCATGGCTGCATCCAATACCAACAGTACTCAGACTGTATTTTCTCTGCCCAACAATCAGTTAAAAACTAACTACGCAACAATATTCAGATAATAACCCCTAGTAATCAACTCCCAAACAGGTAATACCAATCCTGTAACATAATGTTACCAGTATCATACTTCCCCTTTTGAGTCGAGAGAAAGATATCACGAATCATGTTGTCGATGTGCATGCGCATCTCTTGTAATGTCCTTGTGCCAGCAAAAATTCTCGAGTTTCGTTCTCTCCAGATCTCGTATACTAACATCTGAATGATTAGGCGGACGATTAGATAACGGTTGCACGATCTGTCTGTTTTGCTATTCAACCAGGAAATGCAAAGCTGCAGATCTTTCGGAGGCGAGGTCCAGCACCTGGATGCGTAAAAGTTCCAAAGTGTCCAAGTATAAGGGCAGACAAAAAATAAGTGTGAATGACTTTCCTGAGCCTCTTCGCAGAGAATACATACACAATCCACTTGAATACCCTAATTTATCAGCCGATCTTTTATCGGTAGTCTTTGGTTTATGGCCTGCCAGAGAACAAGAGAGTGTCTCGGTATAGCAAGTTTAAACCAAACTAGATCATACCAGAGAACTTTCGGCCTCTGAATCCTTAGTTGTTTCCATATGGAAGACGATGAGAACAGGTTTTAAACTTCCCCACGTGGTCTCTCCATAGGTGTATATCTTCGCTTTTTTCCAGATGTGGTGGGTCGGTAGTAATAAGAGCCTGCTAGATTAGCTCCATACCTACCCCTCTCACTGGTGGGAGGTGCCAGTGACTCTCCGTCGTTGCGTCAATCACCTTAGCTGATTTCAGGATATGGGCGAGATTCGGTCCACATTCGCCGGAGATCATAAATAACGGACCTGAAGATACCCAATGATCATACCAAAACCAAGTACCCCTGCCATCCTCTACTTATTTCCGATGAAACTTCCTGACCGTGACCATGAGATGGATGAACTTATTAAAGTTCCATGAGTGATCTTTCTATACTATTGTTCATCAAAATCCGGAAAACTATGAAAAAGTAAAAGAAAAAAATAAAATATATATATATATATATATATATATATATATATATATATATATATATATATAT
>NW_010965122.1:568917-575078 GCF_000463585.1 Tarenaya hassleriana
TATATATATATATATATATATTTAGGAACAACAATTACAAAAACTAGTAATATATTTGAATAGAACTTCATTAGTGAAATAGATATATTGCTATTAGAAATGTATGAAATGCTTTATGAAATTTAACCAAAAAAAATAGAAACATTGAATCAAGAAGATGAATGGGGATATTCATAAGAATCGGATCAAATATCTATAAGAAAAAAACAAAGAGAAGCAAAACAAAATTTTAAAAAGTTAAAATAATAAATTAAAGAAATAATAGAACAAATAGCTATAACAAGACATTATTAAAGAACTTGACAAAGTAAAAAATGTAATAAAGAATTATTATAAGAAAAAAGGAAAAATCTCACAAAAATACATGAATTTTGCAGAATGTGCTACAAAACTACATGATTTTTTAATTTAACAGATTAAACCATAAATGCATTAATTTCTTCCAAATAAACCCATAGGTTCTAACGACGTGAAAGTTCTGTTAAAGTCAACCACGTGGAAATTTCGTATTAGTCAAGTATATGCCACGTCAATGAACCGAAATGTCATGTCATCACATTCCGCCACATCAAATAAAATGCCAGATCATCCGGTTTTATTTCAAATCGGGTCTGTAATATTTATAAATGAGATCGATCAATTCCCATTTTCTTAGAGCTTGGCGACAGAGCAAAAGCCGAAAGAGGGAGATTGAAAGGGAGAATCTAGGTTTGCTCCTTAGCTTCAGTCCGACCGATTTCTCTTGATTTCCGGCAAAAAATAGTCGATTAACGCTCGATTTCGGCTCTTGTGTGTGTGGTTGGTCGATTTGTTGAGGTATCGTATGTTCTCATTTATGTCATTTCGTGGTTTAGGTGTTTCTTACTATTTTTAGTCTATTTCGTTGGGATTTTGGTGTTTCTTATTGCTTTTCGTCTGTTTCGTCGAGATTTTGGTGTTTCTTATTGTTTTTCGTCTGTTTCGTCGCTGTTTTGGTGTTTGCTAGGGGGCAATTGCAAAAATACCATTAAATGTCGATTTTAGTTACAGCCCATACCCTCGCACAGTACCAAAAAAACGGCAACATCAGATATACCCTTATAAATGTAGAATCCCTATAATACCCTTCCTTTATTTATATAATATTATAATATACTAAAATAAATAAAATATAGATCTACTTTTTACCCCATTTTCTCTCTCCTCTTTATTGTTGTCTCCCGCCATACATCGCGTTCTCTCTCTTCGAGTTTTTCTTCTTCTCTCTCTTGAATGTCTCTTCTCCGGCGCGATTTTCTGGCAAATTTGCTGCGAGAAACAAGTGAAATCTCCAAGAAACTCATCCAATAAACGTAGATCTCGTTAATAGGTAAGTTTTTTTAAAGCCGATATATATTTTGGGTATTTAGGGTTTTTTAATTTTCGTATTTGTATAATATAGATGATTCAAATGTAATATATATATATATATATATATCAGTTAAACCGGTCAAATTAACTCGTCACATTGGTGAAAGTGACCATTTTGTCCAATTGGTCAAACTCGTAGAAATGGTTGCACATGTTGACGGAAAGGAATTCTGGGACTATAGCGGGTCTTCAGTTTGAAGATGATAAAAAACTTTCAAATACCTCTTCATCGCCTTGGGTGCAACTATCAAAGGATGGAAGTATATGTGTAAAGTGGTTGTTGTTGATGCAACATTTCTGACGAGCCAATATAAGGGAGCATTGATTGTGGCAACCGCCCAAGATGGTGATCATCACCAATATCCTTTAGCGTGGGGAGTGATAGATAGAGAGAAGGATGCTTCATGGTTGTGGTTTATGACAAGATTAAGCGAAGTAATACCGGATGGTCCTGATGTAGTTGTGCTATCTGATCGACATAAAAGCATAATCAAAGTTGCGAGAGAAGTATACAAGCAAGCACAACACGACTTTTGTGTGAGGCACATAGCGCATAATTTAAAAGTGCACGTTAATAGAGGCAGTAGAAGAAAGAGTTCAAATGGTGAGACCGTCTCTAAATTGTTCTTTAAATGTGCAGCAGCCTACACGATTGATGAGTTTGAATACCTATACGATGATCTAAAAAGCAGGTATGTTTCTTGTGGTTAGTGTGATTGACTTGTTTGACGAGTTTGACTGGTTTTATTAATGTGAATATATCTCATAATGTGTAGATATCCCAAAGTGGCTGAGTACATGCAAAAGGAAGAACTTGCACCTGAGAATTGGGCAAGGTGTAAATTTAAGAGTGAAATGTACAACATGTTAACAACCAATGGGGCCGAATCGATAAACTCCGTACTGAAGAAGGCAAAAAAGTATCCATTGCTAAGTTTACTTTATATTTGTCTCGGAAAGACAGTTGAATGGTTTAACAGGCACATGTTAGAAGTAGGTAGTTCTGATGAATCTCAAAAGTTAACACCATTTGTTTACAAAGAGCTACATGAACGTTACGAGAAGGCATGTACATTTGACGTTCAAGAACTAAACGGTGTTACTGGCGAGTTTGAAGTGAGGGATGACAAGGGTAGAAGACACTTGGTTAATCTTGGAGAAAGAACATGTGGTTGCAAAATGTTTGATGTGGATAGGTATCCTTGTAGTCATGCAATTGCAGTAGCACATATGATCGGAAAAGGCGATATGATATACGAACTTTGTTCTGAATACTACAGGCGAGATACATGGCATATGGCTTACCAAGAGACTGTGTACCCGTTTCCTGATTGTTGTGATTGGAAATTGCCATCTTCCATTGCAGATGTAGTGGTATTGCCGCCTATAGTGGAAGAAAAACGGGTAAGTGGAAGGCCTAAACAAAACCGATTTTCTGGACCTGGTGAGTCTCGAAAAAGAAAATCATGTTCGGTAGGTTCGGTCAGTACGTCAAGGATGTCACAGACGTATGAGTCATAATATTATGTTCGTGCATGTAATGACATTATGAATTCATATTTGGACTAATTCACTAGTGTATTATATTGTAAATACAGTCGTCAAACTAATCAAACTCGTCAAACTTATAACGCTGGTCAAAGTCGTAACACGCATTCGGGGTTTGATGTTTGGGGTTTCTGAGTTTGACGAGTTTGACGAGTCAACGCGGTCAACCTGTGGTCAAAATTAAATTCCGATGGTTCAAAATTGTGTACAGGGTCTATTATAACGTATTGAGCATGTTTTTGTTATAAGAAGAGCATCTGGGAAAATGATAAATTCTACCCTAGACCAATGTGTAACATAAAGTGTAATAGAACATTAGGGTTTCGTTTGGGGGAACATGCATTGCTAAACAAAATAATTTGTTCAATTCAGTTAGCTCCGATTGTTTTTTACCTATCAAATTTGTTATACGGGGTGTTTATTGATATGCTCATGGTTCAAAATTGATAAATTCGCCAAATCAGAGAGTTTGAAGAGTTTGACGTGTTTGACGAGTTTGACGAGTTAACGCGGTCAATTTGTGGTCAAAATTAAATTCTGATGGTTCAAAATTGTGTACACGGTCTATTATGACGTATTGAGACGTGTTTTTGTTGTGAGGAGAGCGTGTGAGAAAATGATAAATCCTACCCTAGACCAATGTGTAACATAAAGTGTAATAGAACATTAGGGTTTCGTTTGGGGGAACATGCATTGCTAAACAAAATAAGGTGTTCAATTCAGTTAGCTCCGATTGTTTTCTACCTATCAAATTTGTTATACGGAGTGTTTATTGATATGCTCATGGTTCAGAATTGATAAATTCGCCAAATCAGAGAGTTTGACGAGTTTGACGAATTTGACGAGTTTGACGAGTCAACGCGGTCAACCTGTGGTCAAAATTAAATTCCGATGGTTCAAAATTGTGTACAGGGTCTATTATGACGTATTGAGCGTATTTTTGTTATAAGGAGAGCATCTGGGAAAATGATAAATTCTACCCTAGACCAATGTGTAACATAAAGTGTAATAGAACATTAGGGTTTCGTTTGGGGGAACATGCATTGCTAAACAAAATAAGATGTTCAATTCAGTTAGCTCCGATTGTTTTTTTACCTATCAAATTTGTTATACGGGGTGTTTATTGATATGCTCATGGTTCAGAATTGATAAATTCGCCAAATCAGAGAGTTTGACGAGTTTGACGTGTTTGACGAATTTGACGAGTTTGACGTAATTAATAAGATGTTCTTAAGAAATAAAATACTAATAAATTAAAGAGGTTCTTATTACGAAAGAGGTTCTTAATACGAAAGAGGTTTTAAACCTGATTAGATACAACTTAATCCGAAAGAGGTTCGTAAGAAATAAAATACTAATAAATTAAAGAGGTTCTTAACAAATGAAATAATACGGAGAAGAATCTCAGCCTTCCTCGGTAGACACAGACACTTCCTTACCATTCGCGAATATATCAGATGCAATCTTTTCGCGAATAGAATACACCACCTTGTCGCTCACCTTATCCAATAAGGTGAGATCATTCCTGTAGAGTGTCTCTGCATATTTGATGTTGTATATGCCGCATTCATTTTCTGTAACGTTCTGAGGTAGATTAGAGAATAGCTCGATGGAAAACAAGGTCGAAACGTCAATTCGACCAGTCCCGCTAATCATGAAGGCTTCTGGGATACTTCTGCATAAGTGATGAATCACTTTAATTGTCGCCTCCTTCATTCTCGGGTTGCAGTCATACACTTGAATCACCGTGTTCTTGTAGTCCACTCTAATAGTGACCCAATGGACGCTTACATTAGGATCTACCTATGACGGAATGTTCAACACACTGATAAAACCTTTTGTATTGGTCTAATTTTTTGTTACCACCGCCAATTGGTAATTCCCCACTCATGTATTGTCCAAGAAGGCCGAGATCTTTCTGTCCCAATTTCCACCATTTGAAGCATTCACAACACTGCACATCACAAAGAAGGTACCTTTGGCTGTTTGGTTCAATTTGAGGTACACGTTTCCGGATTTCATACATGGCTTCATCGATATGTTGTGAAAACAAACAGTTAAATGGGTCAAACAGTCGTCAAACTCGTCAAACTGATCAAACTATATGTGAAAACACTTACACTTACTTGATCATTGAGCCATACACCTTCTTGTAGAAGGTCTTCCCAAAACTGTGGGGTTCGTAGATATTCCAGCCCCGACATCCATAACCTCTCTTGTCTCGGTTTTTGCATAAACTTGAAGAGAGCAGTCGTTTTTCTTGTGTTTGTCTCAATAAAACTTTCAACTCGCACAACATTGTCATAGACCATAGGCTGTCGAGGGATCCACACATAACCTGGAGGAGCTACAGATATCGGCACCAATGCGGATTCTATCAGCACCAATGCACCTTCTTGTACTGGGCATGAAACACCTTCTTGTACTGGGACCAATGCAGATTCTACACGATCTTTGTCCTTCTTTCCTTTTCTACCTCTTGTCTCTCTCTTTGCTCGTCGTTTTTTGGAGGGTGGATCAGTCGAGCCCAAAGTAGTATATGGACTTTTAAGAGTTGGCTTTATTTTCCTCTTCGGTCGTTTACTACTCTGAACTAGATCCTTGGGAGCAGCAGTGACCTCTACATCCTCATTTTCCTGAGCAAGTATCCCTCCATCATCATCATCAGTCGAACCCAAAATAGTATTAGATACTGCTCTAGGAGTAGGGGGAATCGCATCACTATCATCTTCTTCATCATCAGTTCCTGCATATGACCAATTATCTGAACATCAATCAAACTCGTCAACCCAAATGGTAAAACTTGTCAAACTCGTCAACCCAAATCAGTTTGTCTACTTTGACCATATAAACACCTATCAGTCCATACCTTGTTTGTGTTGTGCAAATTCTACATCCTCTTGATCATTATCGAATTTTTACATAGATTGATGATGTCCTACATATGAACAATTATATGAATATCAGTCAAACTCGTCAACCAGAAGAGTCAAACCGGTCAAACTCGTCAACCAAAAGAGTCAAACCAATCTAACTCGGGCTGCCTAAATAAAGTGTAGTGTAAGATCATACCTTGCTCGTTCTGTGCAATTTCTACATCCTCTTGATCATTATCGGATTTTTTCACAGATTGATGATGTCCTACATATGAGCAATTATATGAATATCAGTCAAACTCGTCAACCAGAAGAGTCAAACCGGTCAAACTCGTCAATCAAAAGAGC
>NW_010965122.1:575150-576653 GCF_000463585.1 Tarenaya hassleriana
TAAAGTGTAACACCATACCTTGCTCGTTCTGTGGAAGGTCTACATTCTCATCCGAAAAACGAGATCTAAACTCAAACTCGTTGTCTTGTATCTCAGACCAATCGACTCATTCCACATTGATTCCTGCCCTCTCCAGAATTCTTTTCACTTTTTCAATTACTTTCTTCTCAACTCTTGCAATTATTCTTTTTTCGGAGTTTTTTACAATCTTCTTCAACATCTTTTTGAAGGATATTTTTTCTCCTTCTTCATCTTCTCCTTCCTCTTCCTCTATTCTTTCTTCTCCTTCTTCTTCTCCTTCTCCTTCTCCTTCTTCTTCTCGTTCTTCTTCTCTTTGTTTCTTTTTTTTTCTCTTTCTTCTTTCTCTCCGTCCTACCACCAACATCGATCTCACGAATGTTCTCATAACAAATACTTGAAGGGTTCATCCTCAATTGTTGCATCCAACTTTGCACCAACGGATGACTACTTTCATCCTCATGTATGTTAAAAAAACATATGTTCCTCTTCCTCATCTAATTGAAGAACACTTCGAATACCTTGAAAACATTTTAACAGATTTGGTATCAGTGATCCGGATTATGGTCAAACTCGTCAAACTCGTCAAACTCGTCAAATGTCATCTATTATAACTAATGTAATCGATCTATACATACCTGTGAATCCACACCGATCTGTCTAATCACATTTGCAAGTGTGACATAAAGACCCGGTTGGATTTGTTTCTTACACATCCTAGGACATGTGGGATCGGCATCCTTCACATCTATATACCATCCATTGGCGCCTAAACTATTCACGCATTCAAAAGGAAGCAACTGCAATATACATACAAACTAATCAATCAAATACTCAATCACAATAAACAAAACAATGATAAAAAAGTAACTCACCATAAGAGGTATTACGAATCCAGAAAAGTGCCACTGAGCCCTCGGTGTAGGACTGCTTACATACAACTTCAGTATATGATCGATTGTTCTTTCGAAAGTGTATCTCCCCCAAGAAAACCCTTCACAAAATTCCGGATTGTTGACTATGTCAACTGCATCATTTGGAATCACATCATTGTTCTTGATTCCATGGTTTAATACTCCACCTAGCAATATGATTATTGTTAATCTTCTCCTGTCCTCCACATCTTTGGTTGGAGTAGCATACAGCTTCTTTATCGCTTCGGATGTTGTCACCTTTGAATGTCTAAACATTTTCATCCGAAACTGGGTTCCCTTACATTTAGCCCAGTCTTGTGGATACTTTTCACAATAGGCCGCAGATAATCGCATGCTCGGTGATCAAATATCTGATGGGCACGCCATTCAGAGCAAACCATAGATGTTTCACTTCTCCTTCCAATTTTAGTGCTCGATGTAAGAGGACTGATGTCGGAACCATCTTCAATGTGTCCTTACATCTAAGATGGAAAATATGCCGAAACTGGGATTCTTTTTTGAAATATGTAAATTCTTCATCCGTCAAGGCCTTTTTAAGAGATCTAACAGT
>NW_010965122.1:576842-582504 GCF_000463585.1 Tarenaya hassleriana
CGTCAAACTCGTCAAACTCCGACTTGTTTGACGAGTTTGAACATTTTTTAGACTCGAATAGTTTGACTTGTTTGATGGGTGCGCTCAGTTTAACTAATATCTAGCATGACCATTAATCTATGTTTTAGTGCATCCGACTGTCGATAATATCATCGTGACTCGATTTCTATCCGTCTTTTTCACAAAACATTGTTTCTCACCCAATCCGAAAACCCTATTTCGATATTTCGGTGATAATTTTTCATTCAAACCATAGTTTTTCAAATTTTTATTTTAAACCCTATTCTTAACGAAAACTTAATAGAAAATCTAAAACCGAATCTCAATGTGTACCCGAAACCCTAAAAAATTTGATTTTTGTGGAGTTCAAAAACCATACCTGGAGGTCTTCGCAAGTAGGGTCCGAAGAGAGGGCCGAAGATGATGAAGACGAAGCCATTCTTCGTGCAAATTTACTTGCAAACACGAACTCGCATAGAAAGATCGCACAGAAAAATCACAGAGTGAAGAGAAAATGAAGAAGAAACGACACTATGAAGAAATGAAAGTGTCTGTCGAAAAGGGGCAAAAAAACTGTTTGGTTTTTCAAATTTTTTTAATTTAGTAACTTCCCAACTTTTGGTCTTTCTCCTTCAGATGTTGACACGTGTATTTTTTAAAAGGGGTAACGATGTCTTTTCATTCTTTTTCAGTTTTTTTTAAGGGTATGTCATGTAAGTGAAATCGACATTTAAAGGTATTTTTGTAATATTCCCGTTTGCTAGTGGTTTATATTGGAATTTCGTGATTTTGAGTGTTTCATACGGATTTCAGAGCATGGGTTTATTTTTTCTTACTGATTTCGGGATTTGCAGATTTAATCGGATTTTCGAGGCTTCATTGTCGATTCTCTGCCAAATGATGTGTAACAGATAATATGTGTTTGTCATTTCAGATTGTGGTTTATCTACTCGTGTTTCTGTGTGGTTGGTGGATAAGATATCGTCGTAGCTAAATGTTTATTTACATTTTGAATGAAGTGATATATTGATTAACTTCCACATGGGTGGGACGATGGGATTTGTGGATGGAAATGCAACATGAGGTTAAAAAGAAGTTTAATTTGACGGTAACTGTTTCAAAGCACGTCTATTGCATTGCAAATGATAATAGGGGATCAAAGAACGCAGTTTGCAAAGCTTTGGAACTGTGAAGCAGAGTTTCGAAGATTGAATCCTAACACTTTACAGAAATCGGTACAGTGGCAGGAGATCGACGTGGTGATGAAGCCTTCGACAGATTTTATATCTGTTTTGAAGTTCTACGTATTTCGTGGAAGCAATTTTATCGACCGGTGATTGGTGTAGATGGTTGTTTCCTCAAGTGGGATTTAAAGGGTGATAATCTTTTGTTAATTTATCCAACTAGAAGTTATTTTGAAAACTTATGTGTCGATGGTTTAAGAATAAACCCTAGAATGAGCCCTTTTCCCCAATCTCTCGACAGTAATTTTGTTTCCGATTTAAAGATTTTTATCATTTCAGTTTATTTTTTTAATTTATCCGGTTTAAAATTAGATCGTTTTGATTTCGATTTTGTTATACAAAAACTGAATGATGTGGTTCATAACCTGACGTGTCTGTCTTTAATGACGTGGCATCGACGTGGTTAAAACGAAATTTCCACGTGATATAACTTAAGCGGAGCTTTCATTAGGACTAATGAACTGATTTGGAAAACATTAATGAATTTATAGTTTAACCTGTCAAATTAAAAAAATCATATATTTTTGTGGTGTATTTCATAAAATTTATGTATTTTTTTGGGATTTTCACTATTATTAAATAAAGAAAATCGGAACAATCTATTAGAATTGAAACAAAAAATTATAGTGAGTGGTATCATGTAATAAAACATGGTGTATATGAAAATACTAAATTTCTTTCAAAAATCAATCAAGATCACACGAATAAACAATATAACTACCGCAAACAAACAAAAGGATAATATTGATATTCATATATATAGTTTGCAAAAGAGGACTTTTTATTTATATATTTTGCAAAGAGTACCATATAAATATAGTCAATCGGAATCTTTTACTTTATTTCTACTGGTAACGAAATATTGAGTTTTTAATGAAAAATCCTGGCGATAAAATCATAATTTTATAAAATTCGAATTTTGTTTCTACTGTGAGTTAAAAGGAAAAAAATTGGAACAAAAATATCATTTGATTCATCGATCTTCAAAAAAAGAAATAATTCAAATTCAAACGTTAAATGATAAATAGAAAATTCATGAAAACTTACAATGCGACAGCATAATATATTGATGTTTGATGTTTTAATATTTGAATTTCATAATAAAATATCATTTATTTAATATTTGTTATAATCTAAATAAAAAAATATTATTTGTCTCGCAAACCGACTCTTTTAATTTGTGAAACAACAATTCGAGTCGAGTCGGTATTTTTCTAACTCATTTGAAAATGATTCGAATGAACTGAACTCCAAACAAACGACTCGTTCTGTTTTTAAAAATTAAAATGTAATTTGAAAAAAAAAATATTATATTGCATTAAAATTTATGGATAAATTTTATATATGGAAGCTGAAAAGGTTCGAGAAGGTTGTGTTGAAATCTACAAAATATTATATGTTAATGTATAGGAAAATATGTAAATTTTATAACCATTTCTTGCTTAATCATAAAAAATTATATCTTATGAATCATAGAGATAATTGATATCTTTTTAAACTTTAACAGAAAACTGTAAGTTGTTCACCCTTCACCTAAAAAGGTAAAAACAATTAGTGACTATATTGTCAAACTTTTATTTAGAAAAAATGAAATTTGTTAAATATATTATGCAACTTCTTGCAAATAATGTTGAAACTCTGTCTTGCTGAGATGTAAACAAATTGAAGACGTTTCTGGAAAAAAAAAAAAAATCTAGGGACCAAATACATAAGAAAATATAAACTATACTAATCCTGAAACTGTTTGTCTGTCTACTCATAAAAATGCTTATTTCAATAACAAAAGCAATCTTTTTCTGTATGAATTTGAAAGGCTCCCTAAGGAGAAGGGAAATTTTATGAATGCTTTGATGCAAGGAGAAGAAAATGGAGAATGAAGATTGAGACAGAGAGGTTACCAATACATTTTAATGATCCATGTCTGAAGAAAGACAGCCATTATAGTTGGAATGGAGCTCTGAATGAAAATGCAGTAATGCCGAAGATCTAAGTACCTGACCAGAACTCATTCCTCTTGAACACAGCCTTCGAATTTAGCATATGAAGATCTTCCATCTTCAACTTGCCCTCGTGCGCATCCACGACCTGAGGGATTCGATCTTTATAACGGATAACAAATTTCTCCACAAACGTTTTTTCGAGTAACTGCATTAACCACATAACCGAACTGATTCCCCCTTCCTTCACCTCTCCCTGGCTTTCCAAGAGATAAAGAACCGTGAGCCGGGGAATTATTCTCTTCTCTAGGCTCAACAACAAAATCTGTGGTGCCATTATCACCTTGTTTGGACTCCAGTGCATACCCTTGAGGAAGAAGTTCATTTTCGCTTTCATGTTCTTCTCTTTGAACATCATGATTGCTGGTTGCTTCCTGAACCCTAAAAAGATCTCTGAATCCGACAAGCCATAGCTCCTGAAAAAAATCATTTTCCCTTCCCAAGCAAGTTTACTACACCATCCAATCGCTCCAACTGCGGTACCAAATGTGGAATCAGCTGGGTCAAAACCCATTTCTTTGACCATGGTTAAGGCTTCCTCAAACCTTGATGGTTGTGGTGCAAATGATTTAAGTCGATGGATCATCAACCTACCAATCCTGTCTTTGGGAACCCCAGCACTTTGCAGCTTCATCGTATTCAGTTTGAGAGACTTTCCGACGCAGGAGCGGAACACATACGGGTAGTTTCTGACAGCTCGAGCTGCATTCTCCTCGCTACCGGTCACATCCTTCAGAAAATCAAATAGAGGTATCATGAGTTTTTCCACACTGCGGGTCAGTGCCCTTGGATCCTCTGAGACTATTCTCAGAAATTCAGGTTTCGATATCCCCTTCGAAATGAGAAAGTCCATTTTTGGCTTCAGGCTTTTCTCAGGATCTGAGACAAGGATACGTGGCCATCGAGAAACAATGGACTTTATCTGAGATTCCGAGAAACCATTATCTTTGAAGAATTTCAAGACCAAATTTGGCTTGTTTGACGATTGCAAACGCTCAACATCAGACTCAAGAGCACTACCAGTCAAACTAGATATGCTAGACGAAGATTCTCGGCTGTTGTCCTGAGTTGAAATCAGAGTAGACAAAAATCTCAGCCGTTCCAAACTCGATACAGAAGTAAACTGCGTTAGTGTATATGCCGGAATCTTTGCCAACGCAAGCCATTTTGTTCTCCGAAGTAAATAAATCATCTTCCGGAATTTCAAAACGGCTACAAGTATGGAAATAAAGTTCAAGAGAAAGCTCGAATATTCCGCAGAAGAACCAACACAGAAGATTCAGGCGCAAAGATGGAGATGAGCATGCCCAAAGTCCAACTGAAACCGAAGAATACACATCGTATCCAAACGCATAAGCAACGACAACTGATGCAGACGAGCACAGTGCAAAGAATCTAAATCACGAGCCCAAGCAAGCCAAAATCGAGATTTTCAGCAATTAAAAACCAGAAATCCACAAAATGTTCATCACGGCCGACCGAAATAGGGAAAAAGAGACAGGTACAGATTCTCCGAACTAAACCTAGAACTTTAGATTCATCAATAAAGACATAATTTGGAAGATTTAAGCAAAGAAAATGATCAAATACATGAAATCCGAAGAACATGGAACAAATCTAAGGAGAAAAAGAACATAATTGGAAATCGAACCTGGCAGAATAATCGCCGAGGTCGGATTCGGGGGGCCAACTCTCACTGACACTGTAGGTGGGTTCTGGATTCCGACAGCGACGGCGACAGAATCGAGGGCATTTCAGTTATTGGGCCTTTTGTAAAGCCCATGTATACGGCCCAATACCCATTTATCTTACAATGGAATAATTATTTGACCGTAGCAGCAGCAGTAATATAAAACTAATCCACGAGTCTATGATTCGGTTGCTCCATCATATTCATTGTCGTCAATTGTTGTCGGAATATGCTAGCGTTACGTTGCTCCTAGCTAATGTAGATGATCACTTGGAATACAGACTTACTTATAGGGGCCGACTGGTTGCCCCGCCGTCACCCGCAAACGGAGCGGTTGCGATTTCCGGCGGTTACAGACGATTGAAACATTGACTGGTTGAACCGCAACCGTAACCAAACTTGTGTTTTCTAATCGTAGCTTTCAACTTGCGTTTTGGTAGGGTTTCCGGCGTTTTGACAAAAAAACTAAAATATTTTTATTAATCGTAGCTTTCAACTGGCGTTTTGGTAGGTTTTCCGGCGTTTTGACAAAAAAACTAAAATATTTTTATTAGAAATTATATAAAACATTAATATATATATATATATATATATATATATATATTGGTGATGATTTTGTTTAGTGTTATGATTTGATATTATTTTTTAGGGTAAAACCCCTAAAAAACCTCCAACTTGCAAAAATATATACAAATAAACCTTCAACTTGAAAAACTGTCATTCAATCCCCG
>NW_010965122.1:584214-585408 GCF_000463585.1 Tarenaya hassleriana
TCACCCGCAAACGGAGCGGTTGCGATTTCCGGCGGTTACAGACGATTGAAAAATTGACTGGTTGAACCGCAACCGTAACCAAACTTGTGTTTTCTAATCGTAGCTTTCAACTTGCGTTTTGGTAGCGGTTTCCAGCGTTTTGACAAAAAAACTAAAATATTTTTATTAGAAATTATATAAAACCTTAATATATATATTGGTGATGATTTTGTTCAGTGTTATGATTTAATATATATATATATATATATATATATATATATTGGTGATGATTTTGTTTAGTGTTATGATTTGATATTATTTTTTAGGGTAAAACCCCTAAAAAACCTCCAACTTGCAAAAATATATACAAATAAACCTTCAACTTGAAAAACTGTCATTCAATCCCCGAACTTTTAACTTGTCACTAAATATAACCTCGAACTTGTAAATTATTACTGTAATAAACTTTTGACCGGTTTGACCACAATTTCATACGATCGGAAATCCACGTATTAACGGATTGCTGATGTCACCTTATACACATTATCAATTTTAATTTAAAAATTGACATCAGCAATCCGTCAATAAGTGGATTTCCGATCGTTTGAAATTGTGGTCAAACCGGTTAAAGGTTTATTAGAGCAATAATTTGCAAATTCGAGGTTTTATTCAGTGACAAGTTACAAGTTCGGGGATTGAATGGCAGTTTTTCAAGTTGAAAGTTTATTTGTATATATTTTTGCAAGTTGGAGGTTTTTTAGGGGGTTTTACCCTAGTTTTTAATATCATATTTTAATTAAAAAAAAAGGGAAAATGATATTTTCTTACACAGACTGTTTAAAATATGACTTTTTCCTACACGAACTTTTAATTTGACAAAAAACTACACCAAATTATCAAATGTGCCAAATTGATACACGAACTACCCAATTTAACTGCAATTTCCTACACAATCCGAATTGGGTGTTAAATATAAATACTACTAGGTATATATATATACATAATAAAAAATATATAAGTATATATACATATATACGAGTATGTATATTTATATTTGTATATATATATGTATATATGTGTATTTTTTTACTTTTTATTTTTTTATTTTATTTTTATTTTTTTTCAGTTTTTTCGGATTTTTTGTTTTGTTTTTTTAAATCTATTTTTTATTTTTATTTTTATTTTATAATTTATTTTTAAATAATCCCTGGAGGA
>NW_010965122.1:585975-607366 GCF_000463585.1 Tarenaya hassleriana
AAAATTATTTTTTATTTGAAAATAAATTAAATTGATAATATTTATATTTTAAATTTATTATTTAATTATTATAAATTTAGTAAATAATTTTTATCAAATGATACGAAAAATTTAATTAAAACTATTATAAAAAATTATTTTTAAATAATATTTTTTTTGACAATTTATATCAAAACGCAACCGCAACCGTAATGAACCATTCACTTTTAACTGCATCCACCCGCAATCGCTACCAACAGCAACTTCTCAACCAGTCAGTACTAATCATTTATAATCGCTATCAAATATTTTGAAAACACTGTCACCCGCAACCGCAACTGTTGCGGTACAACCAGTCGAACCCATAGTCGTTGCGTTATCATTCCCCACGTTCCCCGTAACGGAAACCCATCCCAAGCAATCTCGTAGATTTGTGGGAGGGTTGCTGCCAACACAGGTTTGCCACAATTCCCTACGAACCGGCCATTCAAAAAAGAGGTGAAAGTGCGGCTCTTCGTCCTCTTGGCATGAGGTCCAGATTGTATCCGTGGTGACCCTCCATCTAGAGAGCTGATCTCGAGTCGGATCTCTTTCCATCGGATGACAGCAAATCTAGGTATGGCTTGCTTGAACTGTACAAGGGTGTGCTGCTGTACTGGGGGTAGATCCTTCTGATTTGTTTCCACGTCATCGACGTCGAGAAGAAATTCCTGTAGGAATTAGTCTAGTGTTTCCATAGGCACAGATCCTTCCATTTTTCATCATGAGGAATAAAAGTTGTTGACAGATGCATTTGCAGCGTTTCAATACGAGGCGAGCATGCTCCCATTAGCGCCCATTCCTCTCCGTTTGATCCCTCGTGAACCTGTGAAGCGTAATAGCTTCGTGCCTTCTTTGCCAATATAATCAATCGATGAGCCGCGCTGTCAGTCCAAACATCATACCAGAATAAGGCTCGAGTCTCATCTCTAGTCTTGCATACGATAAAGTCCTTGGCCACGTCCTTTAGCTTTAGAAGTTTTCTCATGTCCCAAAAAATCCTCAAGGTTACCGCAGCATCCCAACACACCTTTCCCTTGAAGACGTTATTCTCTACCCGTGTTACCTATAGCGATCTCGCCTGCTTGAATAAAAGCCATACCCGCTTGATTCTGAAAATCTAGTATGGAATCTTCCAGTTTTCTGATGCCGAGACCCCCTTCGGTTTAAGGCATGCATTTCAATTCTCGAGAGACTCGCGTCGAACCAGAACTGTCTGTGTAGAGGAAGGATGAGCATAAACCATCTATCTCCTTGAGGATTGATTTCGGCAGTAGATAAACCTAGCTCCGAACAAGGATAGTTTCATAAATGGCATAAGAAATGAGTTGTAATTTACCCGCAAAGCTGAGAAATTTGGTTGTCCGAGGTAGGAGGAAGAAGGCAGGGGAGAACAGAGCATTTGGTGAAGAAGCTGGACATATTAGCGACCATTTTCCCTCAGCTACTTTTATTATGTTTCCTGTTTTATTGAGAAGTAAGTCTGCGATATTGGGGGCATGCTGGTGGTGCTTTGACAGAAACCGCTTTGCTGCGTATTTATACTTAGACAGGGAAAGGGAATTCTTCTCATGCTTTGATTCTGGGTTTTTGCTGGTAAGGGGAGCGAGGGAGGCTCTTAGACATCAACCTTTCCAACTTGTTCTCTGCTCTGATTATCAATATATTAGGGCATTTACAAATCTGTTCTTAACAATATTGGTATCAGAGCATTTCTCCGATCCAAACATGCTGAAAACGAACAACCAACTTCTGCAGCACCTTGAGGAAGTAGTGACGGCTAACCAGGCTTCCATCACCAAGATGGAGGCTAGTATCACCGTGATCGAGGAGGAGTTCTCTTGGGTGGAAGTGATCGAGCGGATGCTGGCAGATCTGTGCACTTACATCAAACCTCGACCTGACCACGGAAAACAGAAGCTCATGGAGGAGTCTTCTTCTGCTCAGATCCAGCAGCTCTCGCCGTCGTCGCCCATACCTACAGATCTGGAGGCGAGGTTGCTGGCCCAGGTACTTCTGCCTGCACCATCTGTTGATATGCCGTCACAGGAAGCATCCCGGTTTGTGGAGACTGTCTGACAACCACCTGGAGAAGATAGAGATGTCGGTCTTCAAAGGAGAGAATATCATCAGTTGGTTCATCGGTGCGGAGCGATACTTCGCCATGTGTAGATGCTCCGAGCCGAAATCTGTTCTTAACACCAGCCCTCAATCATTCTCTTGATTTTGTCGACCCGTGGTGCACAATCTCCCTTCGATAATCACCATAGTCTAAGGAGTAGTCCAAGATAACGCGTTGGTAGGGAGCCTAACCCGATCCACATGTGTTGCGATAGTTGGACAGTTTCAGCTGTAGTGTGATGCCAACAGTGAATAGCTCTGATTTGTCTTTTTCCCACCTCCAATCTAGAGTATTCCTTAGAAATTTCCAACAGCCTTGTGACTTCTGATAGGGAGCGCTCGCCAGTATCAGAGAGAACGATCAAGCCATCAACAAACACAAGGGGTTAGTAGTGGTGGTGCTCGAAGTCGTGAATGGAGTTTAAACCATTGTTCTGTGCGGAGTGGTCTAGCAGTTTTGATAAAACCTCCACAGCGATGATGAACAAGTATGATATACCTTAGCCCTCATTTTCCTGGAAAAAAAAGTTGTTATCTATCCATTTATAGCTATAGAGAACCTTGGTGTTGTGAGGCATTGCTTGACCCACTGTATGAACAGCCTCAGGAATTCCATTGTTTGAAGGATAGCTATGACGATATCCTATTTGATAGATTCAAAAGCCTTCCGCAAATCCACCTTTAACATAGCATCCTTTGGCGTTGAGTTTCGGTGATAGTTCCCGATTAGCTCTGATACCAACAAAACCAATCTTTTACTGTATAAGTTTCAAAGACTCCCCAAGGAAAATGTAAATGTTATGCATGCTTTAATAAGGACAAGAAAATGGAGAATGGAGATTGAAACAGAGAGGTTACCAATACATTTTAATGATCCATGTTTGAAGAAAGACAGAACCATTATAGTCGGAATGGAACTTTAAATGAAAATACAGTATTGTTAAAGATCTAAGAACCTGACCAGAACTCATTCCTCTTGAACACAGCCTTCGAATTTAGCCTATGAAGATCTTCCATCTCCAACTTGCCCTCGTGCGCATCCACGACCTGAGGGATTCGATCTTCATAACGGGTAACGAATTCCTCCACAAACTTTTTTTCGGGTAACTTCAGTAACCAGGTAACCGAACTGATTTCTCCTTCCTTCACCTCTCCCTGGCTTTCCAAGAGATGAAGAACCGTGAGACGGGGAATTATTCTCTTCTCTAGGCTCAACAACAAGATCTGTGGTGCCACTATCACCTTGTTTAGACTCCAGTGCATACCCTTGAGGAAGAAGTTCATTTTCGCTCTCGTGTTCTTCTCTTTGAACATCATGATTGATGGTTGCTTCTTGAACCCTACCAAGATCTCCGAATCGGACAAACCATAGCTCCTGAACTGATTCATTTTCCCTTCCCAAGTAGATTTACTGCACCATCCAATCGCTCCAACTGCAATACCAAATGTGGGTTCCCTGGGTTGAAACCCCATTGCTTTGACCATGGCTATCGCTTCCTCGAACCTTGATGGTTGTCGAGCAAATCCTCTAAGTCGGAGAATCATCAACTTGGCAATCCTGTATTTGGGAACCCCAGCATCATGCAACTTCTTCATATTCAGCTCAATGGACTTTTTAGTGCTGCAGCGGAACACGAATGGGTAGTTTCTGACAGCTCGAACTGCATTCTTCTTGCTGCCAGTCACATCCTTCAGCATATCAAATAGAGGTATCAAGTGTTTCTCCACACTGCGGTTCAGTACCCTTGGTTCCTCTGAAACTATTCTCAGAAATTCAGGTTTTGATATCCCTTTCGAAAAGAGAAAGTCCATTTTTGGCCTCAGGGTTTTCTCAGGGTCTGAGACGAGGATACGTGGCCATCGAGAAACAACGGATTTTATCTGAGACTCAGAGAAACCATTATCTTTGAGGAATTTCAAGACCAAATTTGGTTTGTTTGACGATTGCAAACAGTCAACATCAGACTCAGGAGCACTACCAATCAAACTAGATATGCTAAATGAAGATTTACTACTGTTGTCCTGAGCTGGAACCAGAGTAGACAAAAACCTCAGCCGTTCCAAACTCGATACAGAAGTAAACTGCGTCGGTGTATATGCTAGAATATTCACCAAGGCGATCAATTTTGTTCTCCGAAGTGAATGAATCATCTTCCTGAATTTCAAAACGGCTATAAGTACTTCAGTTCAAGAGAAAGCTCGAATGCTCCATAGAAGAACCAACACGGAAGATTCAAGCGCAAAGATGGAGATGAACATGCCCAAAGTCCAACTGAAACAGAAGAATACACATTGTATACAAACGCATAAAAAACGACAACTGATGCAGACGAGCATAGTGCAAAGAATCTAAATCACAAGCCCAAGCAAGACAAATTCGAAATTTTGAGCAACTAAAAACCAGAAACGCATAAAGAATTCATCACGCTCGACGGGAATGGGAAACAGAGACAGGTGTAGATTCTCTGGCACTAAACCCTAGAACTTTAGATTCATCAATAAAGACATAATTTGGGATATTTAAGCGAAGAAAATAATCACATGCATGAAATCTGATGAACACAGAACAATCTAGAGAGACCAAGAACCCGATCGAAAATCGAACCTATAACTGGTCTGGCAGAGATCTCACCGAGGTCGGATTCGGAGACGCCAACTCTCACTAGGTTGCATTCTGGATTCCAACGGGGACGACAACAGGGTCGAAAAGGCGTTTCAGTTATTGGGCCTTTTGTAAAGCCCATATGTAAGGCCCAATATCCATTCATCTTACAATGGAATAATTATTTGGTTATACAAAGGGCATTCAGTGAACTTTGTTCGTCTCTTCCTTAGAATCCTTCTAGTCGTCCCGTAAAGGCCTCCTCGATCCTATGACTCTATGTGTACTCCCACAATGTTTAACGTTTTTACTAAATAATTATCATTTTATGTTTCTAGACAAAATTTTAAAATGATTTATAATTTTATCTTTAATAAAAACTATCCAATTCCAATAGATTATTAATAATAATATTACTATTTGTGTTATTAAAGAATATATTTGACTTTTTTTTCTGTTTTCTAAAAAAATGTGAACAAAATTAAAACTGTTAGTGCAATTATGTGTACATGTATTTTTTTGTGGTTAAGTGGTTATTACAGATTCAACAAATTTGAGAGATTTCATAAGAGAAATCCGACGAAATACAGTTCGAGATATTTTGAAGTAAGTCTGAAGAGTTAGAAAAAAAGTTAATGACTCTAAAAGATTGAGATGGACTCAATGTCACCCACTTGGAGAGATTTTAGGGAAATCAATCTGAAAGTATAGAGTCAAGAAGTTTAGATTTGATTCGAAGAGATGAAGATAAAATCACTAAGAAGATTTGAGGAGATTTGAGATAGACAAAATCTTAGAGATAAAGCCAAAGACTTAAGAGATAGAGATAAAGATGAGATTTTGGAGATAGAGATGAAATCGAAGAGAACCAAGGAGGAGTCTATCAAATCGTGAAGGTCTAAGGCGAATTGGATGAGCCTATATAAAAGAGACAAACTGCATATTTCTTCTTACGAAGAGCAAAACATATTTTTCTTTAGAGAGTTTTTTGGTGTGTGAGCACTCACTATTTGGTGAATGTGAGTTTGAGAAAGAGACCGATTGAACAAATTTTTTTTCTCTGGTGAGTGTTTGAGCGTAAATCTGAAGGGAGATCTAATGGAAAAATCTCTGTTCCTTTGCTGAACGTTTATGTTTGGACGTGGATCTGAGGTTTTTGATCGGTAGAATTCATTATGAGAGTGAGTTGAAATTCAGAGGGAGTTTCATCTGGGTGTTGAATAACTCTAACAAAAAGTGAATTGTACTTGACATTTTTCTCAAGTGAATAAAACATCTTAGTTTTTCTGTTTTACTCTTCGACTTTTTCAAAAACGTCAAACTTTATGAAATGGATGGAGTGGTAGAATATGTATGTGCGTGCTTTGCCGCAAGTGTAGTCTACATCCTGTACCTGAAAACCCGCTACACTCCCCGACTCCACTGACCCTAATTGGTGGCCTAACTTCTCTATACTCTGTTTCTTTCTCGAGCAAACCACTCGTCACAAGCTTCTACTCCACGTAGATGACCTCTCGAGGTCCCTTGGTAAGTCGACACTCGAATCCTCGTTACGACACATGTGACGATTCCCTTGGACTACCTTGCACTGAAATCTGAACTCTCATCCTTCACAAAAGTTTATCCACCTGTAGATCATCTTCTATGGTGAAAAAATGTTACCCGAGCTACCACTTTTGGAACCATTCTACCCTCTAACACGTATAGACCATTTTCTATCCCACCGTTTAACACCACTCAGCACTCTTTAGACATCTTCTCATGACTTGTACCACCACCCAGGTTTTTTAAACGTGCAAAGACACGTAACACAAAGATTGTGGATACCAATCTGCAGTATGTGCAGATATCATCAACCCTTACGCAGTTGAATTTTCTTTTTCAGCATTCAATATGAAAGAACCATAAAAAAAAAATACCGATTGGGTACACCACCATCTTTGTTCTTTTCTTTTCTCTCCAATTATTTTCAGAATCTTCTAATCCAAAACATAATCATAATAATAGTCTGCAAAAAAAAAAAAAAGGAAAATATCACCAACCTCCTGCCCTCTCGCTATTCACAAAATTTTCAATACCAGTCTGCAAAAGATTTTCATCATTTCCCTCCTCCTGCCGCGCGCCTTATAATAACCCTATTTCCAGAGAAGTTTATACTAATATCGCCGTTCGTTCATGGGCATGGCACCGATTCAAACATAAGAGCAAAGTACCTCTTATATCCTAATCTTTTCCGGTTATATCTTCGTGGCATCATTTGCTTCTGATTTTTGGTCCGTCCGGATGTATGTGAGGCTACGAGCAGCAATGGGGGTTGAGCCGCTGTTTCCGGTACCAGAACTGAACTCGGTGACTGCTGTTGCTGCTGCTGAAGAATCACGCTTCCATTGCATACTCCTGGCTCCCGGTCTGACGGGAGGACGGCCCATGAATCCGCCGAGCATTCCTCTTCCATATGGGGAGGCTCTAGGGAACCTTGTCGGTGTATATGTAGACCCTCGTGTGGCTCGGGGCCATGCCATTGTCGGAGCTGCATCTTGCTGGCTCGAGCTCCCTTTCACAATCTGCACCCATTACAAACATATTCAAGTTTCGGGTTAAGTCTCTTCATAAATCTGTGCGAAATAGCAGACTCTATGATCTCGAGAGATGGTTAACCGATCATAACATATCCCCATATGAGAGAACAATATATTTGCAAGTTTGGATGGATATGGCAATAAACACGTGTTGGAATAGAGGTGGCCAATTTGGTTAGTAATCGAATAACCGATTCAATCCAAATCAAATAACACAATCCTAACTGAATCAAATACGATATAAAAACAAATGATTGTGGTTTATCTAAAACTGAAAAAACCAAACTCAAACCGAACCGAAATAATAAAAAAAAACTGGAGAAATCGAAAAAATCATCTGAAAATTGAGTATGTTTATCAGTAAAACCCGAACCCAAATAGACTTCGAGCGAATTCAATATAAAAAACGAATGGTTATAGTTTTTCTAAAACCGAACTAACCGAACCTGAATAAACCCGAACCTAAACCCGAAATGACTACCCCTAGTTGGAACCACAAACAGAGTCTATTGTACACATAGAATACGCACTTCTTTATAAATCTTAAAAAACTGTCACTGAATTAATCGGGAAATTGATGTGTCCGCATATAATTGAAATCATAACCGATCAAAAAGGTTTCATTGACTAAACCAAAACAAGGATTTTGTGGGGGGGGGAGGGGGGAAAACCTTGAGAATCCTGGACATAAACGAGGTGCCATCCAGAGACAATGCGTTGTCTGCAGCTTCTTTGCGCATGAACTCAATATATGCTGATCTGCAAATTGCAACGAGAATTAGAATACAGATGTCACTGAAAACTGAACTGTGTATCTAACTGATATCTAGACAATGAAGCAGTCCATAGTGAATTATGAATTCAAATACTCACCCTGTTGGTTGCCTTGTTGCCGGATCTGTAACTATGACAACTTTCAGCACCTCACCAAATTTGTTAAAATGCCTTGACAAGCTATCTTTTGTGGCACCAAAGTGAACCTGTTACATGAACAATCTTGTGAAAATGTGTTCCCAAATAAGAAGTGTATGCTCCATCCAATTCAAGAGTAAATATAACATTAAGTATAAGTTTTTACATTGGTTACAAAGATTGTCCGAGCATCAGCATCTTCTGAAGGGCGGATGGTAGACAACGTCACTGCAAAATACCATCAATCAATACAGCCTCTTAGAACAACACATCAAGCACAGTTATAGTCACATGAACCAAAGTGATGATCTGAAATGGAGACAACCAAAAAAAATTCAAAATTATGGTTTTCCAGCATAACCTAAGGCCAACACAATTTGAAACTCACCTGGAGTAGATAATGGTGTTTTTGGAGCTCCTTGCTGGACATTTGTAGCGGGTTTTACCTGTTTAAGATTTTTTTTTAAAAAAACAGCTTGTATCAGGAGTCCAACATCATCATTAACCAGAGAAAATTTTGTCAAAGCATCAGCTTGAAGAAGATTAATAAAATAATATCTGACAAGAAAATCACCGAGATGTTCTGCAAAAACAATGCCAATAAATTCTTTGGGGACACTTTCAAAAATATCATACAAAAAGACTAAATTTAAGGGATGTGCAACTCTCTGGACATTTTAACTTACATTTCCATTCGTAATCACAGTAGTACTGGACATGTTCGCCTTGGATGATTGGATGACAGCTTCATTGGTATTTATCTTGCCTTCCTGCAGAGATCTTTGAGTTTGAGGACCCACATCTGCTACTTCCCTCTGCCCATGAAGTCTAAAGTGTTTCCCTGGATCGATATTCCCAGAGAAACTTGTATTCTTGAACATCGCATCCACTTGAGTAACGTGATTTTCAATGGCGACATTATGATACACACTTGTTGGATTGTCAGTTCTGTTCCTACCAAGAAAACTTGTGTGAGAAACTTTAACACCTATACTGGGTTTGCCATGATTAGACATAGCATTCAATTGCAAGCCGGTATCAAAGGTTGACATATTCTTGTCATATGTTCCATTGTAGTCAAGACCATGAGGGTATTGAGGCTGAACCCGCTCTTCATTCTCAGGGGCAGCATCTCTGAGTACCACATGTTGGTCTAGAGTCTCAGATAAATCGGTAGAATGACTAATTCGGTCAAACACACTTCTACCAGTTTTGGTTTTCTTCACATCTTCAGCTGCTTCAGCGACAGCTTTCATAACAGTTGACATAGGATTCACAACCCTAGCAACAGAACGAATTCTCTGAGGTGGTTCAGGGGCAGATGAGTCTTCAGTGGATGTTGACACCACAGAACGAAGACGCTTCGATGAGGATTCCTTTAGAGAATTAGATGGTTTTGAAATAGCCAGAGCATCTCGTACAGCAAACTGAAGTAGCCGGCGAGAAACATCATGTTTAGCCTCCCTCTGTCAAAGATGCCAAGGAAAAACAAAATCAGATAACCATAAGTAGTATCAATATCTTACCTCTACACAAATGACTTGTGGATGTAGATAAGATCTTTTCAAAGGTTATGAAAACTTGCACTAAAGGAAGCCACAAGGAAACCCAGCAATGCATATTTATAGCTATTAAGGAACTCCAAGACTTCAGTACCATAAATCGATGAAACAAATGGTGCATTAGGCCATAATTTTACTCTGAGAAATACACCATCATACATGACATCCAAGAAAAAGAAATCCTAACTGATTTTTCAAATTTGTAATCCTAATTTTACATGGATCTACCACCTGTTCAACAGAGATTCAGGATATTAACCTGTTCATCCTTCCGGTCATCACTTCGACTCCTTTTCCTGCGGGACCGAGCCTGTGGAGATGGAGACCTTCGATCATGTCTGCCTCTGCGATCTTTCTTCTCTTCGTAATCAATTTTGTGAACCTCGGAACTAATAAGAGGAGGGACCTTAGCAGCATCATTTGGCAGCTCTCTCCATTTTCTACTGCGCCGACTTAAGAGTGGTTTATCAGATTGTCCCTTTTCAGATTCAGAATCCAAATGCACAGACTCTTTATTATCATCCTGACTGCCTATCACTGATTTTATCTTGGTAGTTTGTTCGATAAGAGATTCTTGAGAACAAAGGTATTCATCCAGACTTTCAGCCAAATGATCCCACAACCTGCAAATATGTTGGTAAATTACTACACAGCAATCTTTAACCAAAATTATAATCCTTGTTTTGAAGTAACCATGAGTATTTATAACAATACACAGCTTTCAGACAGGAAAATAAAACGAGTAAAATACCAGTTTATAAAGGATTTGCTGTCGTCCCCTAGAAATACATTGAGTTCATTCTGCGCTTCCTCTTTCCTTCTCCCATTTCTGAGCAAGACAATTACATACTCCTGTGAACAGAAACTAAATGTCACTTCAATACATAGAAGCTTTCGATTCGAGCACTACAGAGAACGCAAATCAAAACCGCAATACAACATTTTTCAAAACATGCAAAGTTGGCATGGAATATGTACGCACAAGATGCAATATATTGTCAAATCGCATCTGCGGAATATGCGAAGCAGAAAACTAAACATTGATCTTTTACTGCAAAACGAATAATCTAGATGGGCATTTTCCATTAACGACATTAATCGAGTGATTCTAGAAACAGTGAGGGTATATGGCCGAAATCCAACTCATCTTCATACCCAAATCCGACAATAAAATCTGGATGTCACAAAAACCATCTCCAAGAGAGCCGAGAATCTAATAGGAACGAGAGATTCATACCACAAGAGTGTCATCGGTGTAATCCCCCATGAACTCCTTCAGCTTATCCTTCACTCTCTCTCTCAGCTTCGCCACTCCTTCGTTACTGAAATCAGCATTGAAGGTCCGATCGTCAATTTGATCCGCGCTGCCCATCTCCGCCGAAATTCCCTTCCGAAATAGAAGAGACCCCTAAATTTCCGCACAGCAGTGCTCCGTCGCCAGCGAAACCAAAATGCAAAAATCAATTGTCTGAAACAGATGCGCACAAAACCCTCGACGAAAATTTGAGAATTATTTTTTAGGGAAGAGTTCACGCAAATTCTACAGCTAGGGTTTGGCTTTTGGTCCGGATTACGAATATCTCAGGAGTCGGGAGGAACATCCAAGAGATAGCCCTAATTATATGGAGCGGGCTTTTGAGACGCAAAACTAAATAAGACCAAACAACTGAAAATATATGTACTACATGTATGTATTGAAAATTTATCCCAACTAATGCATTTTCTATTTCAGTTTAACGTATTTACAATTACATTTTGTAAGCGAATAATTTTTTAAAAGATAATTACACAATTTTACTTTCATAATATTTTATTATTTTTATATTTTATCGGTTTGTATTCATCTGTTTAATATATTTATCACCATCCAACATCACTTCTGTCCGCCGAAATATCTTTTATCTAATTATTGATTTTGAATTTTAGAACTCAATCTAAAATTGTTTATTATTAGTGCCTAATATTAGAATTAATCTATTAATCATTTAAAACATTGAAAAAACATTTGAGATTTTAAAAAAATATATATTAAAATGTTTTGACAGGCGAAAAATATTTTATAAAAATAATTAAAATTTTACGATTTAATTAATTCATTCTATTTTTTTACAAAACTATAATTTTTATTTGAATTTTTAGATGGTATAAATTTATAAAAAAAGATTCTGAATAAAATTAATGATTTAATATTTTTAATTAAATTTATTGGGATTTTTTCATAATTTACATTTAATTAAATATCTTTAAAAAAACTACTTTTTTTTATATTTCTCCTATATTTTTGTATTTTTTTGTTAAAAATTGGTATATTTATTATTGTAACAAAACGTTTTCCAACCTATTCAAAAGAGGTGAAATGTCAGAATAACCAAAAAAGTCATTGCCCGGTATCGCTTTGCTCTAAAAATAAGTAGAGTAGAGAAAAGATGTGATAATAATCCAAAGCCAAAACAAATACAATGATTATCTAAAACATCGCTATAGTATCTCAGAAACTAGGTCTGGTTTGAATTGTCAAAAAGATGGTGTTATCTGTCGTAGAGTCTTATAAAAAAATATGCAAGAAAGTTTCAACATCCTAGAAAATTGAAGCACAAATTCTAGAATTGTGTTCTGTCTATATGGTATAAGTGACCGATTGTCAAATAAGTAAAGTAATTGTTCTATAGACTCTAGTATCTCACTTAGAGTTCAACCAATGTTATTCCATCCCAATAGAGTGGGGTTTGGTATGAATGTGATTCTTATATTTACCAAAAGAAAAACTACAAAGGGCAGTCATGAGACTAAATTACAAAAATATCAATCTCCAGACCTGTTTTGGACAAAAAATGCTCCGATTGACCAACGAATAGGGGATCGACCAGATGCGGTCCGAATTCCGATCCGGTCCGGACTAAACTTGATAGAAAAAAGAAAAGAAATCTGAATGAATTAAATGATTACGTGCGGTGAGACGTGAGGATAAAGATCGCGAGTGAATCGTTGTGTGCTTATTTTTTGTAGCATTGCATGGCTTTGAACGGTAAGGCGGTGAGAGGTTGGATACCGTGATACGCGTGATTGTAGCCGGGGGGTGATGATGCACATTGAATGCTATGGTTGAAGCTCACTCGTGCGATGCGAGGAGAGCATGATTGTGATTGTATCCCATTGTGTCACGCGAAGAGACATCGGACGTCATATGATGTGACAAGCACTTGAGGTGATATTGTCGTGCAAAACGACAGCCAACGTCATGCGATGTGAAAGGTGTGTGAGGCGCACTTAGCTATGCGATGTGGCTAAGATTGTAGGATATACCTATGGTGCGATGCCATACGGTTTTGATGATCGCTTGATGCGATGACCAACGTCATGCGATGTGACGGGAGTGCGATGCGCACCTAGCCATGCGATGTGGCTAGGATTGTAGGCTATACCTATTATGGGATGCGATACGGTTTTGATGATCGCGAGATGCGATGGCCAACGTCATGCGATGTGACGGACGTGCGAGGCACACCTAGCCCTGCAATATGGCTAGGATTGTAGGCTATACCTATGGTGCGATGCCATACGGCTTTGATGATCGTGGGATGCGATGGCCAACGTCATGCGATGTGACGGGCATGCGAGACGCACCTAGCCATGCGATGTGTCTAGGATTGTAGGCTATACCTGTAATACCCCGATTTTCAAATAAATTATTTAAATTACTTTCGTAAATAAAAGACAGGTAAAACAAGCCTAAAAACATAGAAAACTAATGTGGGTCGCCTCTATGTACTCTTGTTTTTATCTTGTAACCGTGATATCTCAATGGTTTGTTGCTTGGACTTGAAAAAGAATATTTCAATGAGGATTTAGAAACAAAAGGAACCTAATTTGGTTGAGAAACGAGGGAGATATGGACGAACGAAAATTGAGGAAAAACTGAAATGTGCAGAATCACGAGTTCATACGAGGTACAGGAGTTGCGAACCATTTTCTATCTTGTTAAACTTGGGTTTTCTATAATCTATTGCTTGGATATGAAAGAGGACATTCCGATGAAGGTTTAGAAACAAACGGTGCACGATTTGGTTAAGAAATGAGTGAGAACGGAGCAATCGAAAACGGCCTATGCAACTCAGTCTGAACAAACCAGGAAGCCAGTCTGGAGGGACCAGAAGGTGTAATCCAAACGGACTACAAGAAAATCATCAAATTCTAACGGATTCTCCAACAGAAATTTTTCAACGGATTTTCAGCGGTTTTCAACGGCGTTTCAACGACGATTTCCGTTAAAATTCCATTGAAATTTCCAACGGATATCCGTTGGAACCACCCATTGGAAATTTTTAACGGAATTTTCAACGTATTCAATTGAAAAATTGGGTTGAAAATTTCCAACGGTATTTCCAATGGATATCCGTTGGAAATTTTCAACGGATATCCGTTGAAAAAATCGGTTAAAAATTTCTAACGGAATTCCAACGGATGTTGGTTGGAAAAAAAATTCCAATGGAATTCCAACAGATGTCGGTTGGAAATTTTTTTAGAAATTTTTAAAAAAAAATTCCAACAGAATTCCAACGGATGTCGGTTGGAAATTTTTTTAGAAATTGAAAAAAAAATTCCAACGGATATCGGTTGGAAATTTGGATTTTAATTGAAAAATCAATTGAAAAATATATATACTAATATATATATATATATATATTTAAATATATATTTTATATATTTATACGTATATATATATATATATATGTATAAATACATGTATATTTTGTGTATATATATTTTTATATATACAAATATAATGTGTATATAATTTGTATATATATACACATATATATATATATATTCGAATAAGTATATATATATTGATATGTATATATTAACCATATACATATACATAACAAATATTATATATATATATATATATATATATATATATATGAATTCGAATATGTATATACGTAAATATATACATATATACTTATAAATATTTATATATATATATATGTATGTCGATATGTATAACTTGGAGCAGTTGGATGATTGTCAATTGGAATTCTAGGGTTAAGGAGGATTGAGCTCGAGCAGTGGAAGGATAGGTGACCTATTGGGAAGTGAGCTTTGGGATTGCGGTCGGGGTCGGGACCGAGAATATGTTTTGAATTTTTTGTTGGAATTTTCTAATTGCGGTTGGAAATTCCGTTAGAAAATTCCAACGGATTGCGGTTGGAAATTCCGTTGGAAAATTCCAACGGATATCGGTTGAAAATTCCGTTGAAAAATTCCAACGGAAAAATTCGTTGAAATTTCGTTGAAAATTCCAACGGTTGTCCAACGGATATCGATTTCTAACGACGAAATTCCAACGGATTTATCCGTTGGAAACGTTAATTTCCAATGAAAATTTAGTCATTTCCAACGGATTTGCCCGTTGGAAATAACCATTTTTTTGTAGTGAGCCGAAATCATATCCGAATCTAATCTAAGGTGAGTGGCTTGAGTTGCGTCTGTGTAAGCTCGTTTTCATCGATGTGATTGTGTTATATGTTGGGATTTGCTGGGATCTCTAGAGCGAATCTAATTCCTAAGAGATCGGTTCTAGGGTTTGCGCAGCGGATGTAAAACAAAATTTTTCTATAAACCCTAAAACCAAACATGCGTGATTTTGTAGAAATGTTAGAACGCTTACCTCAATCGATTCAGGGTCTGTTTCAATTGATGTGTTCGTCCGATCACAAAGGCAGAAAGATTACCTCGCCCTCTACACGTATCCACACGACGGAAAGGATTACAACAGATTGGAACTTGTCTGCTAGGATTGAAGAACTTGTCCTCCAATGTGCAAGGGTTTCAGGGATCTTTCTCTTCGTTTTCGGATCTCAAAAACCTCTGAAAAGTCTAAAAAATCGTCCTACCAAGATTAGGAGGTGTTACCCAAGTGTTGGTTGCCCCAAAACCCTAATTAGAGTGAGATAAATAATTTTCTACGCCTGGACCGATCGGTCTGGAACTTTTTCGCACCGAACAACGCTTGTTCGCAACCTCTGGACCAACCGGTCCACGCGTCTGGACCAGTCGGTCTGGGCAAGCTTTGACCGATCGGTCCAGACCTCTGGACCGGTCGGTCTGGCTTCCGTGCCACCGGGAATTTCTCGTCTTTTCTCGTGCATTTGTCCTTTCCTATGTGTGTGACCCTGTAGACTCATCCGATATAGCAGTATAACCTGAAATCTCTATTTCGGGTATACAAGTCATAGGCGGTCTCTAGCAAGACACTATGACTACCTATCTCGAATAGAGTTTATTTGTGATCTTACGAACGTTGGTGATGATTTCGGTTGATGATCCTTTTGTATAACGATATCATATGTTGAACATAAGGCATGAAAAAACCACCTTATCTGATTCGACTGCTTTCTCGTTCACTGAGTTTCACTGTGCAAAATAGACGACGCTCGTCTATAGTGTGGCCACACATTTCTACAGTCTCACTCACATGAGGGACCTATCGATATCTCTCTCTTTTACGAGAGGTACAAATCTCATCTTGACTATCTACAATCCAGCACATGATTCGTGTGGTACCTGATACACGCCTTTATAGTCCTCCTATTACAGAGGATGTTTGACGTATTCAAAGTACACAACTCTTCATGTTGGATTTCGTAGACATCTCAGGTCACATGATCCAATCATGGAACCGACACATGAGATTCCAGTCAATGACGCTAGTCCATGTGACAATCTCATGCGGGTCATTCCAGTATTCCGTTCTCCAACGAATACCTATGATTGTGATCGTATCCAATACCCATGATCATCTTTATAATCATCTATCACACATCATACTAGTCTTAGTACATCATTGTTCCCACAATGACATATGACTAGGGAGCTTAGTATTGTTCATAACAATACATGGATTTCATAACATATTAAAGTATGCATAACATGTAATGAATCAAACATTCATCCATATAACCATAGTAAGTGTCAATACATCAAATGTATCTAAATAAAGCTCATATAACAATACATCATAGAGCACTAAATCAACATTATCTCGATGATTTACTGCTTGGATTGGATAGAGGAGATCTAAATTAACATTTAACAACAAACACGACATAATTTGGTGGAGAAATGAGTGAGATATGAATGAGTGAAAACCGAAGAAAATTTGAAAAAAACGCAGAAGTGTGAACCTGTCTATATACAAGCAATGCAAATCGTTTTCCACGGTACCTGCAGTATTTCAATTATTGGTTGTTGTAATTAAAAGAGGACATTTCAATGAACATTTAGCAATAAACGGTACGTAATTTGGTGGAGAAATGAGTGAGATATGATGAAACGAAGTCAGACCAGAAAGCTGTTTCACAAGTAGAAGTGCAGAACCCCAGTCCGGACGGACTGACTTACCAGGCCGGACAGATTGACTATCTCAATCCGGACGGACTGACAGTTCCAGTCCGGACGGACTGAGTTTCAGACCGAATGGTCCACCCGAACTGACCGGGACAGAACGAACGAACCGAAGGCCAACGTCAACTTAGACCGACCGGTCCAGGGTGTAGGACACACTCTTCGGCGAATTTTTTAGTTACCACGCGCGGTGAGATTTGTGATCCAATTGTGAGAGACTCGTTGTATGTTTGTTAAGTGGGGTAGCATTGTATGACATTGATCGGTAGGTCGGTTAGAGACCGAGTACCATGATACACGTGATTGTAGCGGGGGATGCAGACGCACATTGTATGCCATGTTTGCAGCTTGCTCATGCGATGCGAGTCAAGCGTGATTGTGTATGTGTAGTCGCATGTGATGCGATAGCCAACGTCACAGACTTGACGGGCGTGGAGGTACTCCTAGTCATGCTGACTTGACTAGGGTTTATGGCTAAACTCTATGGTGGACTCCATACGGGTGTTATTGTATTTTGATTGCGTCATGGACTTGACACGGCCAATGTCATGGACTTGACGGGCGTGGAGGCGTCCCTAGTCATGCTGACTTGACTGGGGTTTATGGCTAAACCCTATGGTGGACTCCATATGGGTGTTATTGTATTTTGATTGTGTCATGGACTTGACACGACCAACGTCATGGACTTGACGGGCGTGGAGTTGCACAAAGAAGAAAGCGTTCTTCAGTCCTAGCAAACGAGTTCTAACCGTTGGAATCCTTTCCGCCGTGTGGATACGTGTAAAGGGCGAGGTATTGTTCTTGCCTACAGTGACCGGACGAACACATCAATTGATACAGTCCCCAAATCGATTGAGGTAAGCGTTCTAACGTTTCTACAAGATCATGCATGATAAGTTTTACGGTTTTATAAAATTTTTGTTTTACATCCGCTGCGCAAACCTTAGAACCAATCTCTTAGGAATTAGATTCGCTCTAGAGATCCCAGAAAACCCAACAGTGTTATCAGAGCCTGCTTGCTTTGTATGATTTTGTTAGAACCAGATCACACACGTTATAGGATTTGAATCGTTTGAATCCGTGTTTGCTTTTGATGCTATGCATGATTTGATTGTGGATCTAGAGTATATTTTCTATTCATTGTTGCATAGTGGCAAGAGGTTCGAATTCTGAGTTCGCAGGCGAAAACCGGGTCGAATTCGGGTCTGAAACGGGGCAGAAACGACAAAAACGAGACCTGATCACGGTTTCGCCTGGACCGATCGGTCTGGTCCTCTGGACCGATCGATCGCAGGTTGGTTGGACCGATAGGTCCAGACTGAACGATCTACACTCGTGGACCTGGAGACCGATTCGCATAGACCGATTGGTCCACGTCCCGAGGTTAGACCAAAATTTTTGGTTCTTCGTTTCGGGATCTGGTTTGAGCAATCGTTGCTTAACCCGATCAACTGTGATTCAGAATAGCATGATTCGTTCGTTTGGATGGTCCATAGTGAATGAATGCATGTAACTTAATCAAGATATTAGATATGCTTGATTGAGTGGGAGCTTCGGGATTGAGATTACATAATTGAATGGATGGTCTATTCGGATTATGTAATACATCTGATCAAGGAACAATGGTTGATCCTTGATGTGATTTGTACAATTGTTGCATAGAAACCGGTTAGATCTAGGAGCTCTACGAGTAAAGCATTTGTCAAGGCCTCGATCGTACGTGTCATGGGTCATGCCAAAGGTGGGTGTGCCGTGCTATCTTGGTGAGGCAAGATGGAGAAATGCTGGTTCTCATAGCTTGAAAATAGACACTTGTGTAGTTTTTAAATCCCTTTTTATGTAATGCTAAGCGTGTACCTTCCATTACTAGAGCACTTGTCAAGGCATTGATCGTCCGTAACACGGGTCATGCCAAAGCTGAGCGTGTCGGATTATCTTTGTGAGGTAGGGTGGGAAATCGTGGTTCTCACAGCTTGAATATGGTTTACCTTAGATTAAGTTGTCGAGTTTGACTTGAGACTTAACGGTACAGATGAGACGAGTATGCAATGATATTTGATATCATAGTCTCATAAAGGATCTAAGAGTCACATTGGATGTGATTGACATTAGATGTCTACCTAAATAGCGTAAGGCTGAGTGTAACAACTCATTCTGATGTGAAATATGGATCTTAGTCCCATATAGAAAATTATTGTAGGGTTATTTTTCTTTATGGGAATATAGCTTGTATGTGCATCTATGTTGTCGTTGATTGATGATGGACTAGCTGTTAGTAGATCATTGATAGAATCTGCACTTTGTTTTGGTCGTTCTATTTTGTCTTTTTCTGTAGGACATGGCGTCAACCGGTAGCGTACCGAGTTTGACAATGCGATCTATCCTTGAGAAGGATAAGCTGACCAGGACGAACTTCTTGGACTAATATCGTAACTTGAGAATTGTTCTCAAGCACGATAAGAAGTCGTACGTCCTAGAAGGGGCTTTACCACCAGAGCCTGCGGCCAATGCCATGAGAGCCGTCAGGGATGCTTGGTTGAAGCATCAGACTGACGACATTGAAATCTCCTGTCTCATGTTGGGGAGCATGGCCCCGAAAGAGCGTGTTTGATATGATCAATCAGCTCAAGACCATGTTTGAGGAGGTAGCGCGAAGTACAAGATGCTGAAAGCTCTGGTGAAGACGGGGATGCCGAGAGGCAGCTCTGTCAACACCCACGTCCTCAACGTGAGAGCTCATATTGAGGAACTTGAGCGTATGGGAGTGAAACTCGATGGAGACTTGGCCATGGACTTGATCCTGATGTCATTGTCCAAGGACTATAATCAGTTCGTGATGTAGTACCATATGCACGGGATGATTAAGAGCTTAGCCGAACTGCATGGGATGCTGAAATCGGCTGAGCAGGATATCGTGGTCCCTAAGACTGTACTTGCTGTTGAGAACAACTCCAGCAAGAAGCGGCGGGGTAAAGCCAAAAAGAAGGCGACGAAAAAGGCAAAAGTTACCTCTACGCCTAAGCCTAAGCCCGATAAGGGCGACTGTAATTAATGCAGAGTGTCTGGACACTGCAAGCGTAATTGTCACCTTTACTTGGAGGATCTGAAGGACAAGAAGCTTGGTGAAGCTTCTGCCTCAGGTATTCTTGTTATAGAAGCTAACATCTGTACTACATCTTCGTGGGTATTGGATATCGGAAGTGCCTCACACATTTGTGGAAATGTGCAGGGGCTAAGAAGAAGTATGATGCTAGCAAAGGGAGAAGCGGATCTACGCATCAGAAATAGAGCAAGAGTTGCTGCATTGTGTGTTGGCGTTTATGATTTGCATCTTCCTTCCGGACTTGTTTTAGAATTAAGTAATTGTTACTATGTTCCTGCGATTAGTAGAAACATCATTTCTATTTCATGTCTGGATTTGGATGGTTTTCGATTTGTGATTGAGAACTCGAGTTTGATTATTTATGAGACAATATTTACTATGATAATGGTTATTTTGTTAATGGTTTATACGTCTTGAATGATCAGTCTTCGAACTCGACATCATCTCATCCATCTATAATGTGAGTACTAAACGGTTTAAGCCGAACGACTTAAGCCCGACCTTTCTCTGACATTGTCATCTAAGCCATATAAACGAGAAACACATTCAGAAGCTTCATCATGAAGGTCTTCTGGACTCATTTGACTTTGAGTCTCTTGAGTCTTGCGAGTCTTGTTTGATGGGCAAGATGACGAAGCATCCTTTCAAGGGGAAAGGACAGAGAGCGACAGAGTTATTAGGTGTGACACCCGTAACCCGTGTACAGTATACGGGTTGTGCCATATGGACAATAGTAATAAAATAATAATAATGCGGAAGCAAAAATACAAAATCCAAAAACATTTTAAATAAACCAGAGTAAGCAGCGGAAAATACAACGGGCGATCAGTATCGCAAAATAACACATGTCCGAATAGTTATAATTTAACCGTACAAAATGCGGGAAATACAAGTCCCGTAACCCAAAATGTAAATCTCGTACATGATGCTGCCTCTCTCAGGTCGTCGTCTGCCGGATGCGCTAGGCGTAATCCTCGTGATCTGAAAAATGTAAACCACGAGGGCTAAGCACAACTGCTTAGTGAGTAGCCCAGGTTGAACCCGGAAATCCTGTTCCCAACGAGAACGGTACAGTCGACATTTCCAT
>NW_010965122.1:607797-608104 GCF_000463585.1 Tarenaya hassleriana
CCCATAGTACAACCATACGTATCACGGTATCCGGTCCCTACCGAGCTACCGTTTAACGCCATGCAATTTCTACCCGCAAACGATCACGCAACGATCACTCATATTTTGATATCGCACATCTCACTACGCTACGCAACGTTCTGGCGAAAACTCGATTCGATTGATCCCAATCACGACGTCTTGTCCTCTGGTGGGGGTTTGTTTGTCCACGGTCAAGTCTGGTCAGGCCCGGGCCAAGCCCGTCGGCCGTTGCCTTTTTCCCGGTGAACGGGAAAATTTCTCATGAGTGAGATATGAATGAGTGAAA
>NW_010965122.1:608139-609474 GCF_000463585.1 Tarenaya hassleriana
TTCGAGGTCCGATTACGCAATCGTTGCATAATCTGATCAACTGTAACTCAAATAGACATGATTCATTCTTATGGATGGTCCATAGTGAATGAGTACATGTAACTTAATCAAGATATAGTATATGCTTGATTGAGTGGGAGCTCCGAGATTGGGATTACCTCTTTCCCCTTTGGTCCGTTCCTTCTCGGTCAGTCGGTGTATGCTCCCTCGGAACACGCCTGGTCCGGCGGACCAGGACGTGTTTTTCTCTCGGTCCGCCCCGTCTCCATCTGCTCCGACGGACTACATGTTCGTCATCCTAGTCTCGGTCCAGAGCTGACCAACTGCTGGTCCGGCGGACCGGGACTGGGAGTTACCTTCTTCTTCGCCATTTCCGAATTCTGTTTCGCGTTTTCTCACCCGTTTCGATTCGGGGTTACTCCCAAATGCTATTAAAACATAGTTTTACATCCCTAGACATGTTCTAAACCTCAAACACGCAATGAAATCTCGATTTGGACCATCACACATTGAGAACAAGATCTCACAAATCTAACTCAAGCCACTCACCTTGTTTTTGAGTTTGTCCGAGCTTGTGTGCATTCCTCGTGGCTCCACACGACGTGAGAAGCTTCGGGACACGTCTGGGCACATCCCTCTTGGTCTCCCCGAGCTCCCCTTGCACTGGTTCGTCCCCTTTCTCCCCCTTTCTCCCATTTTCCTTTCTCCTCTGTTTCTGTCCGAAAATGGCTAAATGCAAGGGTTGGGAGGTGTTTATGGTGCGAGAGAGAGGCTAGATGGGCTCGGAACCTTTCTCCCCAGTCCGCGCTGTCCAGTCTGAGTCCGCCTGAGCGGTTGGTCCGCCGCGGACCGTTCCTGGTCCGGCGGACCATCCCTGTTTTTTTTTCTTTTTCTTTTTTTTAATTCTTTCTCGGTCCTTTCCGCACGTGACGATCCTCGTGCCTCTCTCCGATATTGTATCATCACTTTTGATGATTTCGTGATATCTCTATTTAATTATTCATTTTTAATAATTAAATATTCAAATCGGGTTTGATATCATCAATACTTTCTCGTACTGGATATTATCACCAAAACACAATCCATATTTCCAACGTCATCCGAAGCATAAGTCTGATACAACCGAACGTCATATAGAAGGAGTTCGTACAACGCTCAAGTAAAAAAGTGCGGATAACTACTACGCATCTCTGCCTCGGGCTTGATAGCTCGGCAATCTACGCACATCCTCCATGTTCCATCCTTCTTTGGGACGAGCAAGACCGGAACTGCACAAGGACTCAAACTCTCACGTATATAACCTTTAGCTAAGAGTTCGTGTACCTGTTTCTGTAG
>NW_010965122.1:613118-614585 GCF_000463585.1 Tarenaya hassleriana
AAACAAGGTATGTGGTTTGATAATTGATAGTGGCTCTTGTACTAACGTTGCAAGTGCATACATGGTGAAGAAGTTAGGACTCGAAACGGAGAAGCATCCTCACCCTTACAAGCTACAGTGGCTTAACAATCAAGGAGAAATCATGGTTATGCCTTTCGGGCTCACGAACGCGCCTGCGGTTTTCATGCAGCTTATGAACCGCGTGTTCATGGACTATCTAGATGAGTTTGTCATCATCTTCATCGATGACCTTCTCATCTACTCACCGGATCTGCAGACCCATGAACACGCGGTTCATAAGCTGCATGAAAACCGCAGGCGCGTTCGTGAGCCCGAAAGGCATAACCACGAACTCGAAGTGTCCATATCTCGTCTGGAACGCCGTCTTCTGCACGTCATCCTCCTTGACCCGAATCTGATGATATCCGGATCGTAAATCTCTCTTCGAGAACCACTGGGCTCCCTGTAGCTGGTCCAGTAACTCATCAATCCTCGGTAACGGGTACCGATTCTTGATGGTTACCTGGTTGAGCCCCCGGTAATCAATGCACAATCGCATACTCTCGTCCTTCTTCTTCACGAAGAGTACTGGTGCTCCCCACGGTGAAACGCTAAGGCGAATGAAACCCTGCTCCACCAACTCATTCAGCTGTTTCTTCAGCTCGGCCATCTCCGTAGGTGCCATCCGGTACGGAGCCTTGGATATAGGCTCAGTACCAGGTAGCACGTCTATGCCGAAGTCAACCTCTCGACCAGGTGGTAATCCTGGAAGGTCATCGGGAAAGACGTCTGGAAATTCCCGGGCAACCGGCGTATCCTCCAGTCTCCTCTCTGACTCCTGTGTAGCCGTAATAACTACTAGGAAAGCCTCATTGCCCTTCCTGATCATCTTCTCGGCCTTCAGTGCCGAGATGATCGGGTCTGCTGCTGGCGCTCCTCTACCCCTGAACTCGAACCCTCCGAAGTCGTCCGCGAACCAGATCGTCCTCTTGGGACAATCAATGTAGGCCTGATATCTCATCAGCCAATCCATACCCAATATAATCTCGAATCCCCCGATGGGTACCACGATGAAATCTGCGGCTAATAAGCGACCGCAAACCTCGAGGGGCACCCCTCGCAGGATCCCATGCACTGCTAATGTCTCTCCCGAGGGTATTCGCACAGTGAAATCGCTTCTCGGTTCGATCCCCCCTGTCTCTAGTCTCACTGCTACCTCCACACTCATGAAACTATGGGTCGCCCCGGTATCGAATAGTGGGTAACATGCAACCCCATGGATATATAGAGTACCTGCGATCGCGGCAGCCTCGGCTCCAGCAGGGTGAGCCTCCTCCTCTTCTTCCTCCTGGATCTCCTGCTCAGCACCGAGAGCGTAAACTCTCGGGGCAGCTCCAGTCCTCGCTGGGGGTCGGGGCGGTCGGTCCACCTGGCCCGGTGGTCGCGGTGGTCTCGGTGCCATGGCCG
>NW_010965122.1:614978-623524 GCF_000463585.1 Tarenaya hassleriana
CCTCGTACTCACTGACCGTCATGTCTCCCTGCTGCAACATGAGGAACTCGGTCATGCGGTACTCATGGTCCTGCCTCCGGAAGTACTTCGCCTCGAACTCCTGTCGAAACTCCTCCCAGGTGAAAAGGTGTCCCGCTGGTGCCCCCTGCACCACCTTCGCCCACCAATGTCGGGCCTGGCCCGATAGGTGATGGCTCGCAATCATAGCCCGGTACTGGTACGGGCACTGCAGATACTCCAAGTCCTGAGCGATCTGGGTGAGCCACTCCTCCGCAGCTTCCGGTCTCATCGATAAACATGCCAATCATATAACGGGAATGTAATGCATTCATAAATCAATGAATCAATACAAAGTCAAAATGTCATATTACGGATTATCCTAGAGCATTACAACCAACATGGGTCTCTCACCGGGGGTGGTGGTGGTGGGTGGGCACCCGGTTGCTGCCACACGGTCTCCTGGAACTGCCGAAACTCGGCCCTCTAGCTCTCATCTCCCGGGTTAGGCGGTGGAGCCTGATCGGGAATGTCGTCAGCCCTCGCTGCAAGCCTAGCACGTCGTGGTGCCATTTCACTACATCACATTAAGACAGTTTAGCAACTGATGACCGATGCGGCATCATCAATGTACGGACCTCGGACAAGAGGATTTTCTTCGGACATGGTTTGAAAACATTTTTTTTTGTGTAAACCAGAGTAAGCAGCGGAAAATACAACGGGCGATCAGTATCGCAAAATAATACATGTCCGAATAGTTATAATTTAACCGTACAAAATGCGGGAAATACAAGTCTCGTCACCCAAAATGTAAATCCCGTACATGATGCTGCCTCTCTCAGGTCGTCGTCTGCCGGATGCGCTAGGCGTAATCCTCGTGATCTGAAAAATGTAAACCACGAGGGCTAAGCACAACTGCTTAGTGAGTAGTCCGGGTTGAACCCGGAAATCCCGTTCCCAACGAGAACGGTACAGTCGACATTTCCATGAAAACACATGCAATAAGTAACACACAGTAAGCACATCAATAGCAAACACAAACACGCCCGTATGGAATCCACCATAAGGCTTAGCCATATACCCTGGTCAAATCCATGACCAAGAGCGAATCCACGCCCATCACCCGCGTGACGTTGGCCATCGCATCACATGCGATCGTGCGCGTCTCCTGCGCCCGTCACTCTCGTGACTACCGATGTCGAGTCCACGACACAACGGAAATACAATCATATCCATGTGGAGTCCACCACAGGGTCCAGCCATATACCCTAGTCAAATCCATGACTAGGGGCGAGTCCACGCCCGTCAAATCCATGACGTTGGCCGTCGTGTCGCACACGACTAAAACGCGTCTCAAACGCCCGTCAAGTCCATGACGGTGATGGTTGAGTCCACAACCATCCACAAACACAATCACGCTTAACTCGTACGCACGAGCAAACTACACACATGGCACACAACGTGCAACATCCCCATAGTACAACCATACGTATCACGGTATCCGGTCCCTACCGAGCTACCATTTTTAATAATTAAATATTCAAATCGGGTTTCGGGGTATTACATTAGGCCTGATACATAGTGATGTATGCGGACCAATGAGCTGTCCAGCTAGAGGAGGTTATCTGTATTTTGTTACGTTCACTAATGACTTCAGTAGATACGGTTATGTCTATTTGATGAGACATAAGTCTGAAACACTTAAAATATTCAAGGCTTTCAGAAACGAAGTACAAAACCAGCTTGCCAAGACGATCAAGACACTTCGATCTGATCGTGGTTGCGAGTATATGAGCCAAGAATTCTTTGACTATCTAGTTGATTGTGGTATTGTATCACAATTAACTCCTCCTGGAACGCCACAATGGAATGGTGTGTCTGAACGGAGGAACCGAACACTGTTAGATATGGTTCGGTCGATGATGATTCAGACAGATCTTCCGAAGTCCTTTTGGGGCTATGCTTTGGAGATCGCTGCGTACTTGCTGAACAGTAGTCAAACGAAGTCGGCTGAAACGACGCCATATGAGATATGGACGGAGAAGCATCCCGCGTTGTCGTTTGTCAGAATTTAGGGTTGCGACGCTTACGTGAAGTGTCAGATGACTGATAAATTATTCTCTAAATCTGATAAGTGTTTATTTGTAAGCTACCCTAAGGAAACTAAGGGTTACTACTTGTATATTCCGGCAGAGAACAAGGTGTTTATTGCCAGGAATGCAACTTTTATAGAGCGAGAGTTCGTCTCCAAAAGAGTAAGTGGGAGTAGGATCAAACTTGAGGAAGTTCGAGAGCAACAAGTAGACGCTGAACCGAGTGAACAAGTTGAAGACGTTCAACCTGTTTCACTGCCGGTTGTGACTCAACCTTTGACTAGTGAACCTCAGAGATCAGGCAGGATTCGTCAAGAGCCTGTGAGATACGGATTTCTCGTGACGGGGAATGAGGAACTCATGTTATTAGAACATGATGAGCCTACAACATACCCAGAGGCTATGGCGAATCCCGACTTCGAGAAATGGCACGAGGCTATGAAGTCCGAGATGCAATCCATGTCAGACAACCAAGTATGGACTCTGGTTAATGCATCTAAAGAGATATAACCCATCGCATGCAAGTGGATCTTCAAGAAGAAGACCGACATGGATGGCAACATGCACACATATAAGGCATGATTGTGGCGAAAGGATTCCGTCAAATTCATGGTATAGACTATAATGAGACGTTTGCGCCCGTAGTCATGCTAAAGTCCATTAGGATCCTGCTTGCCATATCTGCATATTACGACTATGAGATATGTCAAATGGATGTCAAGACCGCGTTCCTTAACGAGAACTTGACGAGGATGTGTACATGACACAACCCGAAGGTTTTTTTCCGATCCAAGGAACCCGAGGAAGGTGTGCAAGCTTCAGAGTTCTATTTGTGGACTGAAGCAGACTTCGAGGAGGTGGAACTTTCGCTTTGATGAGACAATCAAAAGGTTTGGTCTCTCATAGAACGAAGACGAGCTGTGTGTTTACAAGAAGGTCAGTGGGAGCATAGTAGTATTTCTAGTGTTGTACGTGGATGACATTCTCCTAATAGGGAATGACGTTCCTACCTTGCAAGACGTAAAGTCTTGGTTAGGAACGCAGTTTTCTATGAAGGACCTAGGAGAAGCGGCCTATATTTTAGGCATTAAGATCTATAGAGATAGATCAAGGCGTCTTCTAGGATTGTGTCAGATACCTACATTGATAAGGTTTTGAAACGGTTCAAGATGCAAGATTCCAAGAAAGGAACCTTACCGATGAGCAGTGACAGTTCTCTGCAAGAGTCAGTGTCCTATGATACCTGATGAGCGAGAACGCATGGATCGGATTCCATATGCTTCGGCAATTAGATCCATCATGTATGTCATGCTTAGTACTCGACCGGATGTATCCTATGCGTTGAGCATTACGAGTAGATACCAATCATATCCAGGCGAGTCACACTCGATCGCCATCAAGAACATTCTGAAGTACTTGAGAAGAACTAAGGATGTGTTCTTGGTATACGGTGGGTCAGAAGACGAGCTCGCTATAAAGGGTTACACCGATGCTAATTTTCAGTCAGACCCGAATGACTATAGATCGCATTCTGGCTATGTTTTCTGCTTGAATGGAGATGCTGTTAGCTGGAAGAGTTCCAAGCAAGCGACCGTTGCAGATTCTACTACAGAAGTTGAGTATATTGCAGCGTCGGACGCAACAAAGGAAACTGTTTGGATCTGAAAGTTTGTTGGAAACTTGGGTGTCATTCCTAGTGTTGATAGCCCCATTGCTCTGTATTGTGACAACAATGGAGAAATCGCACAAGCAAAAGAACCTAGGTCCCATCAACGATCCAAACACATACTCAGACGATTTCACCTTATCAGAGAGATCATACACAGAGGAGACATGCACATTTGCAGAGTGTCGACAGATGACAACATTGCCGATCCGTTGACGAAGCTCTCCCTTCGTCGAAGCATGATGGTCATGTTAGGGATATGGGCATTAGATGTTTAGCAGTCCATGATTAGAGCAAGTGAGAGATTGTTGGTTTAGTACTCTATGATGTACTGTTTTGCGAGCTTTATTTTGATATATTTGATATATTGACCCTTTCTATGGTTTATGGATGAGTGTTTTATTCATTACATGTTGTGCATACTTAATATGTTATGAAATCCATGTATTATTATGAACAATACTAAACTCCCTAGTCATATGTCATTATGGGAATAATGATATACTAAGACTAGTATGATGTGTGATTGATGATCATATAGATGATCATAGGTATTGGATACGATCATAATCATAGGTATTCGTTAGAGAACGGAATACTGGATTGATCCGCATGAGATTGTCACATGGACTAGCGTCATGACTTGAATCTCATAGGACGGTTCCATGATTGGTTCCTAAGACCTGAGATATCTACGGAATACAACATGAGGAGTTAGCGATACATCCGAGAGCGAGTAAGATATATCAAAGACTACGTTGGTGGTATACATGGGGCAAGATTAAGAGGGACGTCGTTGATTTTGTGGCCAGATGTCTCATTTGCCAGCAGGTGAATGTAGAGCGACAGATGTCGGGAGGCAAGTTGCAGCCGTTGGAGATACCATGGTGGAAGTGGGATTTGATCGCCATAGACTTTGTGGTCGGATTCCCATTTACATCGAGGAAGAAGAATGCCATTTGGGTAGTCGTAGATCGACTAACCAAATCTGCTCACTTCCTTTATATATGACAGGAGTATACGATTGAGTAGTTGGCACAAATCTACATCGATGAGATCGTGAGGCTACATGGGATTCTGAGCATGATCATCTTAGACCGAGATGCCTGATCTACATCTCGCCTATGGAATGCGATACAAGAGGCACTGGGGATGAAACTCAAGACGAGCATGACATATCATCCTCAGACAGATGGTCAGTCAGAGCGGACTATACAAACTCTAGAGGACATGCTCAGAGCATGCATCCTGCAGTGGGGAACTCCGTGTGACCAATACATGACGCTGTGCGAGTTCCCGTACAACAACAGTCACCATGCGAGTATCGGAGTACCACCCTATGAGGCATTGTATGGAAGATCGTGTAGGACGCCTTTGTGCTGGACAGAGATTGGAGAAAGATGGGAGTTTGGACTCGAAATTGTAGAAGAGACCACAGAAGCTATCCGTAAGATTCGGTCCAACCTGAAAATGGCACAGGATCGGCAAAAGTCGCATGCCAATCAAAGAAGATGAGACATCACACTTGAATTTGGGGATTAAGCGTTTCTCCGAGTTCAAGCTATGCGAGGGTATGATAGGTTCGGACAGGGCGGCAAACTAAAGTTGCGGTATATTGGACCTTACCCAGTGATTGGGAAGGTAGGTGCAGTAGCATATCGTCTAGGGTTGCCATCAGAGCTGGGCAACATCCATGACGTATTGCACATTTCAATGCTACGGAGGTACGTAGCGGATTCTCCTCACGTACTACAGTCGCGGGAGTTGGAACTCACAGATGCTACATGCTTTCAGGGTGAACCGCTACAGATAATGGATCGGAAGGTCGAAAAGCTATGGACGAAGGAGGTACCATTGATGAAGATGTTGTGGCGGAGCCAAGGGATCTCAAACATGACCTGGGATCCCGAGGTGAAGATGCGTAGTAGTTATCCTCATCTGGTTATTTGAGCGTTATACGAACTCTTATGTACGACGTTAATTGTATTGAACTCCTATTTGATGAATGGCAGTGGTGTGTTGGATATGTTGGGTATTATGATATGAAATGCAATGAAGTTTTGAAAATATTCCGTAATTCTGAATTCGAGAACGAATTATTTTTAAGGGAGAGGATTTGTATCCCAATTCCCGAATAACTTATTTAAATTACTTTCAGAAATAAAAGAAAGGTAAAACAAGCCTAAAAATATAGAGAACTAATGTGGGTTACCTCTATGTACTCTTGTTTTCATCTTGTGACCGTGATATCTGATACGTGTGTATCGAGTCTAAAATCTATAACCCGATTCACAACTCACCGCAAGGATACGGATCGTCGTAACACGGGGTCGAACACAAGGACCGGTAGCTAAGTCTAAATCCTAATCGAAACTAAATCGAAGCAAGCAAGTGAAAGTGATGGTGGAAGTATATGGAAAGAATAGAAAATAAAGAAGCAAAGTAATAAAAACGTGTAAACTAGTAAGCAAAGATGACCGTGGGTGTCGGGACCGTATTCGCGTGTATGGGTATATGCTAAGCATGCGAGAATCACGATATTGAATCTGTATTTGGGAATCGTCAAGCAACAAAAATAGAGAAATCACCTCCCGGCATATAACTCACTATCTAAGGTTTTCTAAATCCATATCCCTATGTGATTTATCAAACTAGATGCATGAAGAACACTATCATCAATCCTAGATCGATCAAACCATATTCCTATATGAATAATACGATCTATTCTATCGATTTCGATACGAAACTAAACCCATATTCCTATGTAGTTCAGAATCTGAAATAATTGGCCAAGGGGTCAGCAACACCAATCGAATAAAGCACAAATCGATAAAACCGAAACAAATCCAAATCGCAACCAAGTTAGGGTTCAAACATACCCAAAACACAAACGAATCCCTAACCCACAGCCGTGGATCTACTCACGGTTCATGGAAAAACACTGAGCAAAACCAGAAACAGAAAGAGAAGAGGGAGAAGAAAGGCTCATGTCGACAGCAATGCCTTCTTCACGTTCCAGCTCTCCTTCTTCTTCCCGAAATCCCGTTTTACTTCTATTTCTCTCACCAAAGCTCTCCAAAGTCTGTGTAAAGTCTGTCCTCCCTCTTGGACGTCTGTAGGCTCTTTTTATAAACCCTAGGCGGCACCCCCGAAGTCCTACTCCTGTTCCAACTCTGAAAATACGAATCTGGGCTTTTTCTGGGTTTTGACTCGGACCGAGTCAGTACTCTGACTCGACCGAGTCAAAACGAAACATAATGAATTCGGTCCAGCCCAATCTTCTGACTCGGGCCTTCTGACTCGGGCATGTTGACTCGGGATAGTCTGACTCGGACGTTCTGACTCGGACTCCTCGTAACAGGCTTGAATTGGGCCATTTTCAGCGTGTTGACTCGGCCCACTTTCCATGGTTGACTCTGGCCGAGTCAGGACAGGAAGTTCTTGATGTATTCCATCCTTTTAGCTCCAATGACGAACATCAAATAGCATCCTCATGAAACTCAAAAGTGAAACATCCATCCAATGCTAGCTTCCTGTGATTCGTACTCAAACCGGTCTACTATGATCTTCCTACCAAAGACTACTCTACCTAGCCATGGGATTTTTATTGTCATCTAGAACCCGTTAGAATCTCTACAACTCACCAAGTCTATTTCCGAACCTATCCTTATCTCAACTTAACCTTTTCGATCTAAGTTCTACATACCTGTATTTTTACCTTTTTGTAGGATTTTTCTATCAAACGCACGCATCTCGGGTTTCTAGGACGTTGAAGTCGAAGGACATCGGTTTTCTTTTTTTTTCTTTTCTTTCTTTTCTTCTCTTTTTTTTTTCTTTTTTTTCTTTTTGATGCGATGTCCGACCCACAACTTAGACCCGAACCATCAATCGATGCACTCATATCCTCGAACGATTTTCGTTAACGAGATTTTGACAGTGGAGTGTCGAGATGCTCTATTTTTCCAAGGCATTTGTTGAACTAGATTTCATCGATCTGCAAGACTCGGAAAAGATTCTAAACGAAACATATAACCTGGATATAGTCGTTTCAATTCCGTAGGTTCCAAACAACAACCTCATCCCACAAACTATATATAGAAAGTCTGGAGAACTATCAATTCGACACGGTTCAACCACGCTCTACAAAGTCACTAGATCATCAAGATGTTCCTACTCTATCGTTCCACAAATCCTCCAAATGATGTTCAAAACAGGTGTCCGAGGTATGCACGTGAACCTATATGAACCTATATCTATATGTCATATGCAATCATGCAAACCTAACAAAAATCGTCTATATGGAAAAAAAGAAAACGTGTGAATGTAACTAATGCAAAGTGATATGCAAAAGTGAAAATTTTCCTAAATCTATATGCCATGATAAGATGCACCTAAACTAAATGCAATCCTAAGTAGATAGACCTGAATGGATGAAGGATCTATCCACCCCCCAGACTTGAACCATACACCGTCCACGGTGTAGACTCTCGCCTGGAAGAATAGAATCGACAATAACGTATGAAAAGAACCAATAAGAGGGATTAAGAAGGCTTAGCTCTGCGAAATTCGTTCGCTCGCAACGAAGTTAACTCACGTCAAACGCAGGATCTCTCACACAATCTGTGAATTGGAACCTATCCAACGTTGTCTCTCGGAAGCCGATGCTCATCTCTCGTGTTCCGGTGTAAACGCTCACACGTTACCCGAACAAAAGCATAATAGCAATGCACTCCGAAAGATCCAAAATACAATCATGGTCTCTACTACCTACGCTACGAAGAAAAAAAAAA
>NW_010965122.1:623875-624085 GCF_000463585.1 Tarenaya hassleriana
CCAATGATGGTCCTGTGTTCCTATCCGTGTATGTGTGTTCCTTTGTCCTAAGCCTTTGAGGCAGAGGCTTCAATTTCACCTTCGGGGCATTCTCTAGACTCCATTCTGTTTTATTCAGCGTCTCCGTGCTAAATGGTGGCTTTCTGGGCTCTGGAACGTCTTTAATAGTCATCGTGGAGGGTTCGGAGACGTTCCGGGCTGGCTCGGTGG
>NW_010965122.1:624281-625706 GCF_000463585.1 Tarenaya hassleriana
ATCTTCATGGTAAGACGACCAGCTCGAACGTGTACAACCGCATCAGCCGTGTTCAGAAACGGTCTGCCCAGAATAATCGGTATCTTCGAGTCTTCATCCATGTCTAAGACAATAAAATCAACGGGGACATAATAATCTCCGACTTTCAAAGGAACATCCTCGAGAATACCTGCGGCGTACTTAACAGATCGATCCGCTAGATGTAGCGCCATCCGTGTCGGCTTAAGCTCACCAATATTAAGCTTTTTGTAAATGGACAACGGTAGTAAACTGACGCCAGCACCAAGGTCGCACAATGCACGGTCTATCGCAATGTTTCCGATTTTGCAGGGAATCGAAAAACTACCAGGATCTGATCTCTTTCGTGGCAACTCATGCTGTAGAATCGCGACGCTCACCTCTGTGCTCAAGGATACTGTCTCCTTCCCAATCACCCTCTTCTTAGTCAGAATATCTTTCAAAAATTTTGCATAAGAAGGGATCTGGAGTATCGTCTCGTAGAAAGGTACCTTAACCTCTAACTTCCGAAGCATATCAACAAATCTGGACAACTGTGTATCCTCAGTATGCTTCTTCAATCGAGAAGGGAAAGGAATGGGTGGTACATAAGGTGGAGGAGCTACATATGGTGGTTCGGCTTCCTCTACATGCACCTTAGGTGTCTCGTGAGCTATGGCTTTCCATCTCTCTTCAGTAGTGTGTCTAGACGTCGTCCCTTTTTCTGTGGTAGTAATAGGGACCGTCTCAGGCAGACTTTCTCCACTTATAAGCTGAATGGCATTGACGTGTTCTCGTGGATTCGGTTCGGGCTTTCCAGGAAATGTGCCTTGATGTCTAGAGGGTTCTGATGCAAGCTGCGCAATCTGCATGTCCACATGCTTCAGATGAGCCTCGAATCCATCTAATCTCCTCTCAAAAGTATCTTCCGGACTTTTATACTCTGTATCTTGGTCTTCAACTCAGTAAATGATGTCTTCTGATCGAGCATTAGTTGGGAAAGCATCGTCTTGATGTCCGCTTCATCATTCTTCACAGGTTGAGGTGCTCGGTAACCCTGATTCTGCTGCCCGTATCCTGGATTCTGCTGCTCATATCCCTGATTCTGCACCTGAAAACGTGATTGAGTGAAGCCCGGTGGATTCTGAGGGATTCTGGAAACGCCCTGTTGCTGCGCATTCAATGCTCCGCTCGGATTTCCGTAGGAGAAACCGGGATGATTCCTAGGCGCATTCGGGTTGTAGAGATTAGAAGGATTCTGGTACTGATTCCTTCCAATGTAGTTGATGTCCTCAACCGGTTCTTCCTCTGATGTGGCCTAATCAACCAGAAACATACCAGGCTGGACTTTCTGCGGGATAGACGTATGCTTGGATCCTATCAAACGTTGTCTCTCGGAAGTCGATGCTCATCTCTCGTGTGCCGGTG
>NW_010965122.1:625996-644768 GCF_000463585.1 Tarenaya hassleriana
GGGGGGGGTGGCGGCGAAGCAGGGTGTCGGATGGAGGACGAAACGAGCAGAGGGGTGTGTCTAGGGTTTCGCCGACGGGAGAGGGAGAGAGGGGAGTGTGGTGACGGAAGTGACGCTCCCTCTCGAAACCGAGTTAAAAACTCGGGTTTTGCGAACAGGCGGTCGCTCAATCTCTCGAGCGACCGCTTGACATCCTTCTTTTTTTTCGAAATAAAGCAGGCGGTCTCTCGACAAAACCCGAGCGACTGCTCGATGGGAACTGAGAAGCGAGCGGTCACTCATTTAATGAGCTGCCCGCCCGTTTCTTCTGTATTCCGGCGTCCGATTAAGTTTTCTTTCTGTTTCTTGCTCCCCCGACGAAAAGACTTGTTATGTGAGAGTTGGAGGATTTGGAGCCTTTCTAACGTAAACAAAAGAGAAAAATGATGACGAGGTTCGAAGAATTTACATCCTGGGGTTAACCGGGGTTGTTAGTTAAGGTCGTAGCTAGACCGAGATGGCGTTCAATCAATCAAAGAAAGGAAGAGGACAGAGGTACCTCCTCCCGACTTGGTGTTTCCTGGATTATACGGTTTGATCATTTGGGTGTTGACCATGAATGAATCGCCTTTCCCGTTGTCAAGTTCCACCGCTCCATGTGAGGTGACGCTCCTTATGATGAAGGGTCCCGACCATCTTGATTTCAACTTACCTGGAAAAAGCTTTAGTCGAGAGTTAAATAGAAGCACGAGGTCACCTTGTTGGAAGTTTCGGTCGAGGATATGACGATCATGCCACTTCTTGCCCCGCTCCTTATAGATTCGTGCGTTGTGGTATGCGTCCAAGCGAATTTCCTCCAAGTGGTGGAGCTCTAGCACACGTTTCTCCGCTGCGGTTTTCCAATCATAGTTCAACGCCTTAATCGCCCAGTACGCCTTGTGTTCTAACTCGACTGGAAGATGGCAGGCCTTCCCATACACGAGTTGAAACGGAGTCATCCCGATCGGTGTCTTAAATGCTGTCCGATATGCCCAAACCGCATATTCAAGCTTCAAAGCCCAGTCTTTCCTTGACTTGGCCACTGTTTTCTCCAAAATTTGTTTGATCTCCCGGTTAGAGACTGATACTTGTGTACCGAGTCTATAATTTATACCCGATTCACAACTCACCGCAAGGATACGGATCGTCGTAACACAGGGTCGAACATGAGGACCGGTTGCTAAATCTAAATCCTAATCGAGACTAAATCAAGCAAGTATAAGTGAAAGTGATGGTGGAAGTATATGGAAAGAATAGAAAATAAGGAAGCAAAGCAATAAGAATGTGTAAACTAGCAATCTAAGATGACCGTGGGTGTCGGGACCGTATTCGCGTGTCTGGGTTTATGCTAAGCATGCGAGAATCACGATATTGAATCTGTATTCGGGAATCATCAAGTAACAAAAATAGAGAAATCACCTTCCAGCATATAACTCCCTATCTAAGGTTTTCTAAATCCATATCCCTATGTGATTCATCAAACTAGACGTATGAAAAACGCTATCATCAACCCTAGATCGTTCAAACCATATTCCTATGTGAATAATACGATCTATCTTATCGATTTTGATCCGAAACTAAACCCATATTCCTATGTAGTTCAGAATCTGTAATAATTGGCCAAGGGGTCAGCAAACACCAATCGAATAAAGCACAAATCGATAAAATCGAAACAAATCCAAATCGCAACCAAGTTAGGGTTCAAACATACCCAAAACACAAACGAATCCCTAACCCACAGCCGTGGATCTACTCACGGTTCATGGAAAAACACTGAGCAAAACCAGAAACAGAAAGAAAAGAGGGAGAAGAAAGACTCATGTCGACAGCAAGCGATCTTCACGTTCCAACTCTCCTTCTTCTTCCCGAAATCCCGTTTTACTCCTATTTCTCTCACCAAAGCTCTCCAAAGTCTGTATAAAGTCTGTCCCCTCCTCTTGGACGTCTGTAGGCTCTTTTTATAAACCCTAGGCGGCACCCCCGAAGTCCTACTCCCGTTCCAACTCTGAAAATACGAATCTGGACTTTTTCTGGGTTTTGACTCGGACCGAGTCAGTACTCTGACTCGACCGAGTCAAGACGGGACTCTTAAGAATTTGGCCCAGCCCATTCTTCTGACTCGGGGTGTCTGACTCGGGCCTTCTGACTCGGGGTGTCTGACTCGGGCCTTCTGACTCGGGGTGTCTGACTCGGGCCTTCTGACTCGGGCCGAGTCAAAGCGGGAAATTCTTGACTCTTTCATCCTTTTAGCTCCAGATTGCTCCCGTCTTGCTCCAAATCGCATCCGAGACATGTAATCCTATGAAAACACAACCAAACCGAGTTTCGTGGCCTAACACGCCTATAATGCCTACAAATGAACATGATCCTCATATAAATCCTATAAAAACGTCCAGGAAATATAGAGAGAATTAGGAGTTATCAATATCTCAATGGTTTGTTGCTTGGACTTGAAAGAGGATATTTCAATGAAGATTTAGAAATAAACGGAACCCGATTTGGTGTAGAAACGAGGGAGATATAGACAAACGAAAATTGAGGAAAAACTGAAATGTGCAAAATCACGAGTTCATACGAGGTACAGGAGTTGCGAACCATTTTCCATCTTGTAAATGTGGTTTTTCAATAATCTATTTTGGATATGAAAGAGGGCATTTCAATGAAGGTTTAGAAACAAAAAGTGCATGATTTGGTTAAGAAACGAGTGAGAACGGAGCAATTGAAAACAACCTATGTAACTCAGTCTGAACAAACCAGGAAGTCAATCCGGAGGGACCAAAAGGTGTAGTCCGAACGGACTGGAAAAACAGTTCGGACGGACCAGAAAATTAATCCGGACGGCCTATGCAAAGTCCAGCCCGACATAACATAGTGCGATCCAGCGCGAGGTGTAGGCTTCCACTACACATTGCTCCGCACTGGGCCACCAAATGGCACGTCGTGACCACCGCCAAACTCTCCATGATGCAGGCTTCATAATGGGCCTGGACTTGAGTCCATTTGACTCTTTTTTCTTGGTCGAAAATCCTAGGGAAGAGGGAGCTTAGCCACTCCTCTGCAGAAGAGAGCAGAAGAAGAAAAGAGATAGAGGAAGAGAAAGAGAGGGAGAGGAGAGGAACAGAGCTCTGGAAAGCAAAGAGGGGCAGCCTTAGAAGGTCTAGAAGGAATGACGTCGTTGGAATCACCGGAAAACGCCACCAACTCTGGCCGAAATCTGATCCAAATCTGATCTAAGGTGAGTGGCTTGAGTTGCATCTGTGTAAGCTCGTTTTTATCGATGTGATTGTGTTATCTCGATGATTTTCAGCTTGGATTGGATAGAGGAGATCTAACTTAACATTCAGCATTAAACGGAACATAATTTAGTGGAGAAATGAGTGAGATATGAATGAGTGAAAACCGAAGAAAAATTGAAAAAAACGCAGAAGTGTGAACCTGTCTATATACAAGCAATGCAAATTGTTTTCCACGGTGCAACTAATATTTCATTATTGATTGTAATTGAAAGAGGACATTTCATAGAACATTTAGCAACAAACGGTACGTAATTTGGTGGAGAAATGAGTGAGATATGATCAAACGAAGTCGGACCAGAAAGCTGTTTCGCGAAGTAGAAGTGCAGAACCCCAGTCCGGACGGACTAACAGTTCCAGTCCAGATGGACTGAGTTTTAGACCGAACGGTCCACCCGAACTGACCGGGACAGAACGACGAACCGAAGGCCAACGTCAGCCTAGACCGACCGGACTAGGGTGTAGAACACACTCTTCAGCGAATTTTGAGTTACCACGCGCGGTGAAATGTGTGATCCAACTGTGAGAGACTCATTGTGTGTTTGCTAAGTGGGGTAGCATTGTATGGAATTGACCGATAGGTCGGTTGAAGACCGAAAACCATGATATGCATGGTTGTAGCAGGGGATGCAGATGCACGTTGTATGTCATGTTTGTAGCTTGCTCATGCGATGCGAGTCATGCGTGATTGTATATGCATGCGATGTGACGGCCAACGTCATGGACTTAACGGGCGTGGAGGCGCTCCTAGTCATACTGACTTGATTAGGGTTTATGGTTAAACCCTATGATGGACTTCATACGGGTGTTATTGTATTTTCATTGTGTCATGGACTTGACACGGCCAATGTCATGGACTTGACGGGCGTGGAGGTGTTCCTAGTCATGGTGATTTGACTAGGGTTTATGGCTAAACCCTATGGTGGACTCCATACGGGTGTTATTGTATTTTGATTGTGTCATGGACTTGACACGGCCAACGTCATGGACTTGACGGGCGTGGAGTCACCCCTAGTCATGCTGACTTGACTAGGGTTATGGCTGAACCCTATGGTGGACTCCATACGGGTATGTTTGTATTTCCCTTGCGAGTGTTGGTGTACCACCGTTTGAGGCATTGTATGGGAGACAATGGAAAACGTCGTTGTGTTAGACCGAGATCGGGGAGAGGCAGGAATTCGGACCCAAGATTAGGGAGGAGATCACAGAAGTGATTCGGAGGATCCGCGTAAACCTGAAGACGGCGCAGGATCGACAGAAGTCATATGCCGATCAGAGGAGACGAGATGTTACTCTAGAGGTTGGAGACCGGACATTCTTCCGAGTTTAGGCCATGCGACGACATGTGAGATTTGGACATAGTGGGAAACTGAAGTCGCGATACATCAGACCTTACCTGGTGAGTGGAAAGGTAGATGAAGTAGCATATCGTTTCGAGTTGTCCTGGGAGGTAGGCAACATCCATGATGTGTTCCACGTGTATATGCTACAAAGATACGTAGCAGATCCTTCACACATGCTACAACCATAGGAATTGGAGTTCACAAACGCTACGCATTTTTGAGACGAGCCTCTGCAAATTGTGGATCAGAAGGTCAACAAGTTGCAAACGAAGGAAGTGCCAAGGGGTCTCAGACATGACCTGGGAACCTGAGGCGGAGATGCATAGTAGTTATCCTCATCTGTTTATTTGAGCATATACAAACTCTCGTGTATGACATTTTGGATTGTATCATACTTGTTTCGGATGATGCGACGATATGGATGTGTTTTTGGTAATGATATCAAATGTGAGAAGCTCTTGAGGATATCACGCGATTCCGAATTCGAAGATGAATTCTTTTTCAGGGGGAGGATTTGTAATACCCCGAAATTCGTTACTAATATTTAATTATTTTGAAAAAATAATAATTAAATGGATACATCACGAAATCACCAAAAAGAAATATTACAGTGTCAGGAGAAGGCACGAGGATCGTCACGTGCGGAAAGACGGGGAAAACAGAAGAAGAAAAATAAGGTTTCAGCCTTTGCCGAGGTCAGACCAGCACCGGGTCCGAGCGGACCAGAGGGAGACCAAGTAAAGAAACGAAATGGGAAAAAACTGAGTTGGTTCATCGGACCAGGATTTGGTCAGCTCCGGACCAACTCAGTCAGTCAGAATCGGACTGAGCACGATGGACCGACGAACCAAGAGAGAGAAGTGTAGAATCAAAACCTGGTCAGCGGGACCAGAATCTGGTCAGGGCCGGACTAGAACACTCAGTCAGACCGAAACGAGAGTTGGCGGACCAAAAACTTGGTCCGGCGGACCGGCAGTGCAAAAATATGCCAGCTCAGCAGTAACTTTCCCACGTGATTCTCTCGCGTCTAGGCAGCCCACAACGTACCCAAATCACACCAAACCGAGAGTGGGCGACCCTAACTAGCCCCTAGACTTGGTATTGCGTCCTCTCTCTCTCCCTAGACTCCATAATTATCCCCTAACCTGCTCCAAGAACCAATTTCGCACAGAAAGGGGTTGAGAAAGAAAAGAGAGGAAAAGGAGAGAGAGGGAGAGAAAGAAGAGAGGAGAAGGAAGAGGGAGCTCGGAGAATTGCAGAGGAACCTCCCTAGAGTATCTAGGAGGAGATCTCAAGGAATAGGAACCAGAAACATCAACCAAACTTGCCCAAATCAGATTCAAACCAAATCTGATCCAAGAACAGATGAGTGGCTTGAGTTGCTTCTGTGTGCTCTCGTTTTCATCTTGTGATCATGATATCTCAATGGTTTGTTGCTTGGGCTTGAACATTTCCGATAAGTTTTCAATAATGTGTTGCTTGAATATGAAAGATGACATCCCAACGAACATTTAGAAACAAACGATGCACAATTTGGTTAAGAAATGAGTGAGTTATGAGCAATCGAACTCGGACCAAAAACCTGAAAATGCGAACGAAGAATCTGCCCAGTTCCGGTCCGCCGGACCAGAAACTGGTCAGCTCCGGACCAAGTTGGGGAAGGTTTTAGTCTGCCAGACCAAGGAGAAGAAGCTGGGGAAGCCTGATCCGACCCAGTCCAGAATCTGGTCCGGCGGACCAAACCTGTTTTGGACCAAAAATGGTCCAATTGACCAACGAAGAGGGGACGGACCAGATCCGGTCCGACTGGATCGAATTCTGGTCTGCCGGACCGAAATGACCCAATTTCAGTCCGGTACAGACTAAACTTGAGAGAAAAAAGAAAAGAAATCCGAACGAATTAAATGATTGCGCGCGGTGAGACGTGATGATAAACATTGCGAGTGAATCGTTGTGTGCTTATTTTTGGGTAGCATTGCATGGCGTTGAACGGTAAGATGGTGAGATACCGGATACCATGATACGCGTGATTATAGCCAGGGGATGATGATGCACGTTGAATGCTATGGTTGAAATTCACTCATGCGATGCGAGGAGAGCATGATTGTGATTGTACACCATTGTGTCATGCGAAGTGGCATCGGACGTCATGTGATGTGACAATCGCTTGAGGCGATATTGTCGTGCGAAATGACGGCCAACGTCATGCGATGTGACAGGCGTGTGAGACGCACCTAGCCATACGATGTGGCTAAGATTGTAGGCTATACCTATGGTGCGATGTCATACGGTTTTGATGATCGCGTGATGCGATGACCAACGTCATACGATGTGACAGGCGTGCGAGGCGCACCTAGCCATGTCATGTGGTTAGGATTGTAGGTTATACCTATGGCGGGATGCCATACGGTTTTGATGATCGCGAGATGCGATGGCCAACGTCATGCGATATGACGGGCATGCGAGTCGCACCTAGCCATGCGATGTGGTTAGGATTGTAGGTTATACCTATGGTGGGATGCCATACGGTTTTGATGATCGCGAGATGCAATAGCCAACATCATGCGATGTGACGAGCGTGCAGCACCTAGCCATGCGATGTAGCTGGGATTGTAGGTTATACCTATGGTGCGATGCCATACGGTTTTGATGATCGATGCGATGTGGCTAGGATTGTAGGCTATACCTATGGTGCGATGCCATATGGATTTGATTGTCATGCGATGCGACGGCCAACGTCATGCGATGTGACGGGCGTGTGATGCACTCCTAGTCATGCGATGTGACTAGGGTTTATGGCTAGTCCTATGGTGTGAGGCCATATGGGTACTATGGTATTGTATTTCCATTGTGTCATGCGAAGTGACATCGGTAGTCACGAGACGTGATACGCGCATGAGGCGCATATTGTTCTGTGATGCGACGACCAATGTCACGAGAAGTGACGGGCGTGTGAGGCGCACCTAGTCATACGATGTGACTAGAGTTTATAGCTAGCCCTGTGATGTGATGTCATATGGGCATGATTGTGATTGATGTGTATAGTTGCATGTTATTATTACTTGTATACTTCTTGTGGATCATTGTTGTATCACCGTTCTCATTGGAACGAGATGACCGGGGTCAACTCGGGCTACTCACTAAGTAGTTATGCGTAGCTCTCGTGGTTTGATCTTTTTCAGATCATAAAGAGCACGTGTAGCAATTTGGACGACGACATTGAAGAGGCTGCATCGCGTACGAATATCCCCCTATTATATGTTTTGAACTATGGAACATGGTTTCCACGTTTGCATGGTTATATTATTTTTAATTCGGACATGTATCGTTTTTAAAACAAACTGTTGCAATATTTTAATTTCCGCTGCGTAACTATGTTTAAAAAGTTTCAAAAATCACCGTAATTCAGTGTTATAATATTTTATTGAGTTTTGTCCCTGTGGCACATCTTGTATACGGGATACAAGATATGGGTGTCACATGCTACTCTTGAGTCATTGGCCAATCTGATACTGGCACTCCTCGGGATCTGAAAAATTCATCAATGGAGGACTAATCACAACTGCTTAGTGAATGACTAAGGTTGAACCCAAAGATCCAGTTCTCACAGAGAAACGGTATCGGTCAATATTTCCAAACAATTATAATATCAGTATAAACAATCCATTCAAAACACAATATTCACAAACAACCATCCTGATGACTGCATCATTTGGACTAATTCCTCATCAATACAACAATACTGACTCTTCCATCTACTGATACTATTTATGTGATGTGTCAGATAATCCCGATGATGTGGTAGCGACTCAATCATCATTGGTACTCACATAGATCGTCGCCGATGCAATAGTGTTGACTCAGTCGTCACCAACACTAGTTACATGATTCCTGGATACTTAATCTCGTAATAGTAATGACTTTGTCTTCTACTGATAATATCGATTTTTGACATTATTTTTCTAAGGTTTTAGTTGCATTTCACCTCTCTTTTCCATACATATTTAGTATTTAAACATCATTTTAGGCACGAATAACGTTTTCTTTACTCTTTGATATCATTTCAGGAATATTTGCCTATTTGGACAAAAACGGAGCTAAAACGGTGTTTTCGGAGCTAAAATAGACCAAGTGAACGATCACGGACGAGCTAAAGATGACCGTGGACTTGTCACGGGTGAGAAACAGACTTAGGAACAAGACATGATGAATCTCGATATAAAGAATATAGATATCGACGTTGAATAACATCGATATCGACGTTCCTCAACATCGATATTGATGTTACAGGCCAATTCGAAATCAGATTTAAATTCCCGATCTAGATGTTTCACAACATCGATATCGATGTTCCATGTATCTCAAGATCTGAGCAGTTCCGATATCGATCTTCCTCAATTTCGATATCGACGTTCCATAATATAGAGATTGCCACATTTTAGGAGAATATCAATGTTGGACAATATCGATATTGATGTTCCCAACATTGATATTTAGAGAAATCTATAAAAAAGAATCGTACGGAAATCGAGAAGAAGTTCGCACATTTTCACTTTTTTTATACTTTTCATCTGTTCTTGAGTTCTTGACATTTTAGGGACATTAGAGTGGAAATTATTACATTGCTTTGTTCAAGGATTGATTCTTCATACAATAAGTCTCCTATTCCTTTTTTCATTGAAATGTTGTGTGAATCCATATCTAATTTGTGTTCTTTCATGACGTGTGAGTAGTTTACTTGTTGTAGGCTAGAATCTAGCCATGTTACAGAATTATCCATGTGTTTAAAACGGTTGATGCATATTTAAATTAGATCCGATTTTATGAATCGAATATAATGTGTTCTTAGGATTGATCACCCTATAGAATTGACGTGGACTAATTAATTGCAACGGAATTTGGATTAGTTAATACCGGAATTCATTCATAAGATAGGTTCAACTATTAACTCTAAACTCATAGGAGGGACTTGATCAGGAATTCTTAATTCGACCTAGGAACAATGATAGCGAACGTTAATGCTTCTAATGTAGACCTAGAGATGTGAAAGCTGATAGTAGAGCATTAGTTAGAGAGCGATGATCCCTAATCTAGACACGTGCTAGATTAGAAGTAGAGTTTCCCGAACTGACCCTACATCGCAATCCAACGATATCTTTTTAGACATTCTATAACATCGGTGAAACCCCGAATCTACAGTACTTTTAGTTATTGAAATTCTTAACCAATCAACCAATCATTTTGCAAACAACCTTTGCCATAACTAAGATCACGATCGACATCATCACCTCTCAGTCCCTGTGTTCGATCCTGGTATTACATTGAATTCGTACCCTTGCGGAATCAGCTTAGTCTAGGATTTATTACTTGACCATCGATTCACCTAGATTGGCACAATGATCTACCGATATTGTCTACGTGATTCACTGAAATCCGACCATCATAGTGATACTGACTCCTTCATCAATCGATATATATATTTCATAATCCCGTAGTAGTACTGACTGTGTCATCCACCGATGTTAGTACGACACACACAAATCAATACTCATTATTGACTCCTTTGTCAAATGGTATTGGCCTTACATCACATCACTTATTCAGTACTGACTCAATTATCTACCAGTATTGGCATTCCGCACAACACTTATATAGTACTAACTCGTTCTTCCATCGGTATTGTTCACGTCATCCACAAGTATTATTACATGGCCCAATTAAAAAATGGACCAGTATTGACTCTTTCGTCCACCGACACTTACTATGGGTCCTCTCCAACGTACTAGTACTAATTTTTTTGTCCACCACTACTAAGTATGTAGCTAATTGGGCAAACCCAATCACAACCATATTTCACCACGACACCGATCGTAGCCCACATGAGTGAGCTACAAACATAGCATTCAACGTGCATTTTATATCCCCATTACCACAATCCTACGTGTTCCAATAACTGACCCCAACTAATGTATTGTTCGATATAATGCAACATTACGTTGGTCATTGTGTCACTGTGACTCTCGAACATTTACTTCACACCCTCACAACGACCTATATTTCTTTTCTTAGTTTTGACAATATTTGGCTTTCACACATCCATTTTGAGTGATTCATCAAGTTTGGTTCATTTCTCGGTTTATTAGGTGAGACCTGTTTACTCTGTGACGGTTCCGCTGTCAAAATCCTTTTATTTATGTTGTTGAAGTCAAGATCGCACTATCGTTGTTGGCGATACGTCAATCGTGAACTTAAAGGGTTGATCTTGGGTCATCCGAAATTTTGGACACGTTTACGTCATCGTCCTATGAGATCGGTTGATCGTGTGACTCGACCTTAGTTTAAAAAACGTGAGGCGACTCAAGGTATAAAAGGTCTAAAAATCAAAGCGCGAGATGTAAGGTGAATGTGCGCGCCTCATGGATGCGAGGAACGTAAAAAAACATATAAAAATAAAATTTAAAAATATAAAATTCAATTACCAAATTATCAAAAATAAGTTATTGAAAAAAAATTAAAAAAAAATAAAAAGAAATGAGTCACCTGTTGTCTACAACCCTTAAGAATATTGAAATGTTTGTCTTCTTTTTTAAAAGCAAAACAAAAAAAATAAGAATATATTCTCTGTGAAACAATCGCTAACAATTAATAGTAGTCAATAGAAATTATTAAAAATTGACCAAAGATTGTTTTTTTTTTTCTGGGTATTTCTCCTGATTATGAACAAACACTTCAATATTATTCAACACCCTTTTTAATTCTATTTAATTACTTTTTCCAAGGAAGCGAGCTTCACGTTTTACCTGTGATACATGACAAAGTGCGCATCTCTGCCGCTTTGTGGAAATTGCCTCATTTTTATCATCTGTTGCGATTTTTCATTCGCCTCTATGCCTCTGTGCCCTAGGCGCAAAATAGGTGCACTTTTTTAATCCAAGGACTCGGCATAATCGCGCCATCGTCTCCGACTCGATCACACCATTCTTTGTCGATGATAGATCAATCGTCAACACGATCACGCGATCGTCAGGTGACGATCGATCAATCATGTCTTTTGTTCAATTAAAATTTCGACTTTCTTCGCTTTAATTTGTCCGATTTCATGCTAATTCATCCTCAATTCTTAAACACCTCCTAAATATTCTTTAGGTGCATCATGTGCCTCAAAATATTACCTTTTACATTTTTTTATGGATATGATATTCATGTCACGATCGGTTTGTGAAACTGATTAGAAATATATTTGATGAGTTTAGATAGCCTAATTGGCCCATATGTTTATTAATAATGCTAATGGGTCTAGTATTACTTAATTGTAAAGAAAAAACACATTACTTATATCCAATGTGTTTAATGAAATCCTAATTATCTTTTATAATTATGTTTAAAAATATAATTTAAGGTTAAGTGAAAAAATAAGATTTTTCGAACTCCCTCTCTTTCTCGTGCGCGACCGTCGTCCTCTCCCTCTCCCAGGATCGTCTTGGTTTTCGTTTCCATCCTCTAGATCGTGTTCTAACAAAGACAACCCCGTGAGTGTGGACTAGCTATAGAGAACATTGGATTTCAGCGTTTGTGGCAAGTATCTTGATCAAAACAGGTTGGTAGATCGATATCTTTATCATTATATGTAGGATCTATTGATTAGATTTCGTTTTATATATTTCGCTGCGTGAAATCGAGATTAGAACCCTAGAAATGGTTATGAATGCAAGTTTAGGGATCTCTAAAATCCAACAATGTTATCAAAGCCTGATTAGGATATAATTGAAACTTGTTTCATGTTTGATAGGAGTTTAAAATCAGTTTTGAAAAAGCACTACAAAAAACAGTCTTTTATTAATGATTTTTTTTCGCAAACCTATAAATTCCGTTGCAAAACAGGGTTTGCAACAAAATTGCAATGAAAACAATTTCGTTGCTAACTCGTCATTGCAAACGAATATAGCGTTTCAATTTGTTACAATTTTTTGCAACAAAAAAATTGCGTTGCTAATTTTGCAACAAAAGTTTGTTGCTAATTTTGCAACGCAATTTTGTAACGTAATTTCGTTGCTAAAATTAATATAAAAATAAAAAATATTTTAGAATTTTAAGGTTTTTTAAAGAATTAAAACTAAAATTTAAGATAATTAATTAAAATAATAATAATAAATATAAAAATTAAATAAAGATAATATAAATATATATATTTGTAGAATTATAAAGTTTATTTAAGAGTTGTAAATTAAGGTTTATAAATAAATAATTAACAAAAAATATTAATAAAATAAATATTTATTAAAAATAATAAAATATATTTCTTAAAAATTGAGAATAGAGAGAGATTTTAGATAATTTTTAGAGTGAGAAGGTATTCTTGAATTGTGTTTGAATTATGTTTAGATGTTGAATATATAGAAAAATTTTGAAACGCAGTTTCGTTGCTAATTTATAACGCAATTTTGTTACAAATCCAATTAACAACGAAATTTCATTGCAAAAACATTAAAATCAAGACAACCGTGACCATAAATTTCATCTTCGATCTGCAACGAAAATTCGTTGTAAAACCAATTAGCAACAAATTTTCGTTGCAAATTTTGTATTTATTATGGATGTCAATTCATTTCAGTTATGAAATAAAAGTTTTTCCAACACAATTTTATTATAAAAATGTTAGCAATAAAATTTTTGCGTTGCAAAACGAAATTTAAAATATTTTTTGCAACGATTTAACAATATTTTAACAACGAATTTGCAACGCTTTGCAAAAAAAATTGTTGCAAAACATTTCAATAAAGTTACAAAGTTTGAAACGAAATGAATTTCGCTGCTAATTTCGTTGGAAAATACCTATTTTTTTAAGTGAAGATTGATCAAATATGTGCTCTTTGTGTTATTTGAATCTGCCAAACGAATTGATATTTTTGTGAAAAAAATCAATTGTTTGGTTTGATTTAATTGTATCAAAGTGTTGATATGATCAGAATCGAATATAGAAACTCATGAATCGATTGGATCAATCATAGAGTTGAAAATGAGATGAACAGATCGCGATTTCTGAATATCCACGTTTTGGAGATCTCGATATCGATGTTGAGAACCTCAATATTAATGTCTTAGGACCTTGTAATCATGTTGAGAAATCCTCGATATTCTCAGATTTAGATCTAGAAAATATCGACCCTTTTGGAACCTCGATATCGATGTTAGACATTGATATCGATGTTTAGAACATCGATATCGATATCGAGCAAATATCGATATTTTCATATACCACCTCTGAAGAATATTGACACTTTAAGAACCTTGATATCGATATTGGACATCGATATCAATGTTAGAGACCATTGATATCGACATCTTGGATAACTGTGTTATCGAAATCGTCCTGTCCGATAGTAGATTTCGCTGCAAAGCGTTGCCCAACGAAGTCATCCGGCTTAGCTTACCCTCGTCTGCTGACTGGTCAATGGAACCATCGCCAGGGATTCGCCCCTGGACCCTGGTCGGGACTCCCGTCCTGAACCTCAGAATCTTATTGCTAAGGATGTTGGTAGATGCATATGAAATAGTGGTTGTTTATGATACATCATATGTAATTGTTATATCGGGTTATGGTGGAATGAACAAACGTTGTTCATATGATGTAATGGTTACATCGAAAATCCATCTGAAATATAAACTTAATTATGTACCACCCATTGGTAAGGTACTCGTCAAGTCATCGATCATACGTGTGTAGGTTTCGTCTATGCGAGGTGCACTGAGTTATCTTTGTGAGGCGAGATGAAAGTGATAATTTGGTATTGGTTTCGTCTAGCAGTGTGTACCAAGTTATTTCATTCCATGAACTCGAATATGGTCTGGATTTAATTGAGTCATCAAAAGGGTTCTGGACTCAATGGTACAAGATGAGATATAACATGCAATAGTATGTGATACTATGATTTCATGATTGCTAGGAATCACATTGGATGTGATTGACAAATTATTTGTCTACCTGATTAGCATAATCTTAAGGGGTAGTACCAACGCAGACTTGAGAATTATGTTTGGAATTGGGATCCTAGTACCCATAAGAGGATACCGAGGGTTATCATCTTAGTGTGATCTTTTATCGTGTTTTGTTCTATATCATCTATCGATTTGTTTGGAATTGTTCTTTACTTGTTTCTTGCATATATATTTATATCTTCTTGTGTTAGTATCTTAAATTCTATAGATGGTGAACAACGAAACTGGTAGGATACCAACTCCATCACCTTCATTGTGATCGATCATTGAGCATGAAAAACTTAATGGGACGAACTTCCTTGACTGGTTTCGCTACTTGAGAATCGTTCTCAGAAGCGAAGAAAAAGGGTACATCCTTGACGAAGCGTTCGTCAATGTAGAGCCACCGAACACGGTATCATGAGCTATCAAGGTTGCTTACGTGAAGCATATGAGAGACAACCGTGATGTAAGTTATCTTATGCTTGGAACATTGACTCCCGAACTGCTAAAACAGTTTGACAGGATGAAAACTTATGAAACATTAGATCAACTTAAGTTGATGCTCCGATGGTCTGGGTGCTTGGTTGATGATGGATCAACTTAAGCTCATGTTCGAAGAGAAAGCCCGCTCAGAGCGGTTCAAGGTTATGTGTAGTCTTTTGGACTGTAAATTGGCTAACAGGTGTCATGTCGGTCCACATGGGCTCAAAATAAAGAGTCATTTTGATTATCTAGAATAGCTTAGCACCAAAGTGCATAAGGAGCTTGCGGTGGATATGATTCTCCATTCTCTTCCTGATAGTTTTAGATATTTTGTCTTGAACTTTGACATGAATGGAATGGGCAAGAGCTTAACCGAGCTACATGGGATGCTAGTGTCGGTTGAGCGAAAGATTACAACTGAAAACAACATCCTTATCGTGTAATCTGGAAAGAGTTCCAGAAAATGACCACGTGGAAAAGGAAAAGGCAAGAATAAGTAAAGAATAAAAAAATTGTCGTGTTTTCAAAATCCAAACCCGACAAGGTAGAATTCCACTACTGCTATAAGGTTAGACACTGGCGTAGGAACTGCAATCTGTACTTGGAGGATCTGAAGAAGAAGAAGAAGCTTGCTGAAACTTCATCTTCAGGTATCAACACTGTAGAAGTTAACGTTTTATCTTCTTCATCCTGGGTATTGGATATCGGATGTGCCTCACACATTTGTGAAAATGTGCAACGCCTGCAAAAAAGTAGAACGTTGGCCAGAGAAGAAGTGAATCTGCGCATCGGAAATAGAGCAAAGACTGTTGCATTGTGTGTTGGTGACTATAATTTACTTTTATCGTGTAAACGTGTTTTAGAATTGCGTAATTGTTACTTTATATATGCTATAAGTAGGAACATCATTTCTTTTTCTTTTCTAAACTTGGATGGTTTTGAGTTTTCGATTAAGAAGAAGATTCTTTCAATATATAAAGTCAACATTTTATATGATACTGGTCACTTATTTAACGGTCTTTATCTGTTGATTAATGAACCATCTAATATGATCTATAACCTTGATACAATGGGTTACAAGGAGGACTACTTGAATCCAACCTACCTTTGACATTGTTGTCTTGACCATATAAGCCACAAATGCATCACCAAACTCCACTCAAATGGTGTTTTGGATCCATTTGATTGTGAATCACTGGAGTCATGTGAATCTTGTTTTATTAGACAAGATGACAAAGAGTCTTTTTACCAGAAAGGGACATCCGGTGGATGACTCCTAAGTCTGATACATAGTGATGTATGTCGACCATTGAGCACGCTTGCTAGAGGATGTTATTCTTACTTCGTTACCTTCACCGACGATTACAGTCGTTATGGTTATGTCTACCTGATGAGACATAAATATGAAACATTTGAAATGTTCAACACGTTCAGAAATGAAGTACATAATCAACATGGCAAGAGTATTAAGACATTTCGATCTGATAATGGTGATGAATACATGAATCAAGAGTTCACTGATTATCTTAGAGATTGTGGAATCATTTCACAATTGACTCCTTTGGGAACACCTCAGTGGAACGGTGTTTTTGAATGGAGGAACCGAACCATATTGGATATGGTTCACTCTATGATGAGTCAGATTGATCTTCCAATATCCTTTGGAGATACGATCTTGATACTGTTGCTTATATACTGAACATAAGTCTTTCAAAATCAGTTCAGAAGACATCATATGAGATATGGATTGGAAAGAGTCCCAAGATGTCTTATTTCAAGATTTAGGATTGCGACGTTTACGTGAAACGTCGACTATCTAACAAGTTAGGACCTAAATCTGAAAGATGCTTGTTTGTTAGTTATCCCAAGGAAACAAAGGGATATTACTTCTATAATCAAACCGAGAACAAAGTATTTGTCGCTCGAGATGAAACTTTCTTGGAACTAGTGAGAGTAAGATTGATCTTGGAGAAGTCAAAGAGCCATAAACTGAAGCTGGACCTAGCAAAATAATTGAAACAATTCAACCTATCTCGCAATCCGTTGTGACTTTGTCTGTCGTTGATGAACCTCAAAAATCGAGAAGGATTCAGCATGAGCCCGATAGATATGGATTTATCGTGACTAGAAATGATGAATTCATACGCACAGAGTACGCTGAGCTTACATCATATTCAGAAGTTGTGTCGAACCCAGACTATGAGAAATGACTCGAGGTTATAAAGTATGAGATGTAATCCATATACGACAATCAAGTATGGACTTTGATTGATGCATTTGAAGGGATAAAACCTATCGGATTCAAATCAGTTTTTAAGAAGAAAACCGACATGGATGGAAACGACCATACCTATAAAGCACGATTGGTGGCGAAAGGATTTTGACAAATTCATGGTATTGACTATGACGAAACCTTCTCGGTCGTCGTTATATTTAAATCCATTCGGATAATCATTGTCATAACCGCATATTACGACTATGAGATATGACAAATGGATGTCAAGACCGCATTCCTTAACGGAAATTTGCTTGAGGATGTGTACATGATACAACCCAGGGGTTTTGAGGATCTTGAACATCCAAGGAAGGTATGTAAGCCTCAGAGGTCAATTTATGGAGTGTTGATAACTCATATTCTTCTCTATATTTTGATGAGAGTTTATCTTGGTTTTATAGGATAATCACGTGCATTCATAGGCATTCTAGGCGTGTTAGGACACAAAACCCGGTTGTCCTTTAGTTTTGCAGAGTTACAGGTTTCGAAGATGATTGGACTCGAAAAGGAGTTATTTGGAGCGTTAAAGGAGAAGTCCGGATGAGGTACTCATGTTGCGACATCAATAACTTTCTCTACAGAGGTCCAAATCATGCGAGACTTTTACCATTGGAAAGAGCACTTCAAGAGCTTCACGGACACCGAAATCGCGTAAATCCGACACCGGAGTAGAAAGTTATGAGCGAATTCGTGAAGACCAGAAAACTGCCAGCGCAAGACCGGATCCAACTGGATCCGGTCCGGATCAAGGACGCAGAATTGGACCCCAGGAATCTGGATCCGGTCCGGATCCACCTGGAATCGGTCCGGATCCAGTCTAAAGCCCTGTTTCGCGATTTTCAGCATCTGAATGGGAATAGGACTCTTGGGAGCCGCCCTAGGGTTATAAAAAACACCTAGCCACGTCCTAGTACAGGGGAGAACCTTAGAGAACACCTAGATACAGATTTTTGGAGAGCTTTTGGGGAGAGAAGAATAGAAGTTCACGGGATTTCGGGAAGAAGAAGGAAGATTCGATCGTGGAAACTACACATCTGCATGAGAGTTTCTTTCCTTTGTTATAAAAAAGCCCTAGCCACGTCCTAGAACAGGGGAGAACCTTAGAGAACACCTAGATACGGATTTTTGGAGAGCTTTTGGGGGGAGAAGAATAGAAGTTCACGGGATTTCGGGAAGAAGAAGGAAGATTTGATCGTGGAGACTACACATCTACATGAGTTTTTCTCTCCTTTCTTTTATCTTTTTTTCTCTGTTCTTTTTATTGTTTTCCATGAACCGTGAGTAGATCCACGGCTATGGGTTAGGGATTCGTATGTGTTTTGGGTATGTTTGAACCCTAACTTGGATTTCGGTTTTGATTTGTTTCGGTTCTATTGATTTGC
>NW_010965122.1:645547-648263 GCF_000463585.1 Tarenaya hassleriana
CCTAGTCTACGATCCGGAGATTGAGCGTACTTTGAGCGACATCCGAAATCAGCAGAGAAGAGGAGTTATGTCGAGGTCAAGTAGTTCGCACGACCATGCGGTTCATGTTGAGGAGCATCACGAGAATCAAGAGCACATGAATCCGCTCTACGATCAGCAAACCGAGGGCGAAGCTACTTACGTTGCAGAGGAGACTTTGGGTTCTTACATTGCACCGAAGCACACCCAACTCCTATCATGCATCAACAGACCGCCCATAGACAGCTTTGAGCTACCGCCACAGTGCATCACGATGTTTAGTCAGGCGAGTTTCAGAGGACGGCCTACAGAGGATCCCATTGCTCACTTGACTCAATTCAAGATGTTGTGCAGATCAGTCAGGAAGGCACGAGGGATGACTATTGAAGATGTATACTTGGAGGCTTTTCCTTTTTCACTGATGGACCGGGCGAGAGATTGGCTCTACACCCTTGAGCCGAACTCGATCACGACATGGGAGGAGCTAGAGGAGCAGTTCATGGCGAAATACTACTCCCCAGAGAAGACCCAAGCTGCACAAAGAGCCATACACAGCTTCACTCAGGAGAGTGATGAGAGTCTGTACGATGCATGGGAGAGATTCAAAGGTTATCAATGCCTTTGTCCACACCACGGCATGGATAAGCGACTGTTGCTTTCCACGTTCATCCACGGACTGAAAGACGATACTAGAGCATGGATTGACGCAGCTTGTGGAGGGAGTGTATATGACATTCCCTTTGACACCCTAGAGATGCAGATTGCTAAGATGGCTAAGGCAAGAGGGATGTCAGGAGATAGCATCAGACGCTCTGCAGGACGGGTAGATTTGGGCGAGTCCGCTGCTTTGAAAGCAGTCATGTCTGATTTATCGGTGATCAAACAACATATGGGACTCAAGAATACATCTATCCCGCACAAAGTCCAGCCTGGAATGTTTCTGGTTAATCAGGCCACATCAGAAGAAGAATCGGTTGAGGACGTCAACTACATAGGAAGGAATCAATACCAGAATCCTTCACACCTCTACAACCCGAGCGCGCCTAGGAACCATCCTGGTTTGTCCTACGGAAACCCAAGCGGAGCATTGAATGCGCAGCAGCAGAGCGCTCCCAGAATCCCTCAGAATCCCCCAGGCTTTACTCAGTCACGTTTTCAGGGGCAGAATCAGGGATATGCACAGCAGAATCCAGGATACGGGCAGCAGAATCAGGGTTATCGAGCTCCTCCACCGGCAAAGAATGAAGAAGCAGACCTCAAGACGATGCTTGCCCAGCTAATGCTCGATCAGAAGACATCATTTACTGAGTTAAAGACCGAGATACAGAGTATAAAAGTCAGGCAAGACACTTTTGAGAGGAGATTAGATGGAGTTGAGGCTCATCTGAAGCATGTGGACATGCAGATTGCGCAGCTTGCATCAGAACCCTCTAGACAGCAGGGCACCTTTCCTGGAAAGCCCGAACCGAATCCACGAGAGCATGTCAATGCTATTCATCTTATAAGTGGAGAGAACCTGCATGATACAGTCTCTTTGACCACAGAAAAAGGGGTGATCTCTAGATACACCATCGAGGAGAAAGGGAAAGCCATAGCTCACGAGACACCTAAGGTGCATGTAGAGGAAGTTGAACCGCCTTATGTAGCTCCCCCACCTTATGTACCACCCGTTCCTTTCCCTTCTCGATTGAAGAAGCATGCTGAGGATACACAGTTGTCTAGATTTATTGATATGCTTTGGAAGTTAGAGGTTAAGATGCCTTTCTATGAGACGATACTTCAGATCCCTTCTTATGCGAAATTTTTGAAAGATATCTTGACTAAGAAGAGGGTGATTGGGAAGGAGACAGTATCCTTGAGCACAGAGGTGAGCTCTGCGATTCTACAGCATGAGTTGCTACGGAAGAGATCGGATCCAGGTAGTTTCTCGATTCCTTGCAAAATCGGGAACATTGAGATTGACCGTGCATTGTGCGATTTGGGTGCCAGTGTGAGCTTGATTCCATTGTCTATCTAAAAGAAGCTCAACGTTGGAGCCGACGAGGATGGCACTACAGTTGGCGGATCGATCCGTCAAGTATCCTGCAGGTATTCTTGAGGACGTCCCATTGAAAGTTGGGGATTATTATGTTCCCGTTGATTTTGTTGTCTTAGACATGGACGAGGACTCGAAGATACCGATTATACTAGGCCGACCGTTCTTAAACACGGCCGATGCGGTGGTTCATGTTCGTGTTGGGCGTCTTACGATGAAGATAGGTGACGAGACAATGGAGTTCACCTTAGATCACAACATGAAGCAGCCATCCACCACCGATTCAGCGTGCTATGTCGATGTGCATGAAATCCTCACTCAAGAAGTTTTCGATCAGTTTCGGGAAGTCGATCCTTTAGAGATATCTCTCCTTGCGTCGAATGAGAGCATATACAACAATTGGGAGGATATCCGGGAGCTTACACGAGCATTGAACGAAGGATCAGACGAAATTGGAGTTTTACAGAAGATGGATCCGGACCGATTCCACCTGGAAACGGATCGAATCCAAACACAGCCTTCCAAAGACGGATTTTTACAGAAGCTGGATCCGGACCGATTCCACCTGGAAACGGACCGGATCCAAACACGGTCTTGCGAAGACAAACTGGAAACAGACCGATTCCACCTGGAATCGGACCGGATCCAGTCTCTGAGCAAATC
>NW_010965122.1:648578-649367 GCF_000463585.1 Tarenaya hassleriana
GTGAAATTGAAGCCCTTACCTCAAAGGCTTAGGACAAAGGAACACATAGGACCATCATTGGAGAGAGGTACGTATCCTGCTCATAATCCTATATCTGTTTTTGAACCTTCTATTACAGGCCGTCGAGTAGGGGTAATGAGCAAGAGAGGATCGAAACGAGCAAAATCATCGCTCAAACGTCCACAAGAACCACCTCCTTCACAAGTTTGGAAACCCAGGGAGGATAAACGGCTCAAACATCCACGAGATCCAAAAGATGCGCTTAACGCTCAACATCCAGGGTGGCGAAAGATCGATTATCTTCGCCTCTCAGACCCTCCCATCATTTGAGCAAGATAGGTCGAGCTAATGACGTTAAACAAGTGCTTCTCGGGAGGCAACCCGAGCACTAGGTAACTTTTCTTTTTCTTTTTCTTTGTAGTATAGGTAGTAGATACCATGATTGTATTTTGTATCCTGATAACTCCTAATTCTCTCTATATTTCCTGGACGTTTTTATAGGATTTACATGAGGATCATGTTCATTTGTAGGCATTATAGGCGCGTTAGGCTACGGAACTCGGTTTGGTTGTGTTTTTATTGGATTACAGGTCTTGGATGAGATTCGGACCAAGATGGAAGCAATCTGGAGCTAAAAGGATGGAATACATCAAGAACTTCCTGTCCTGACTCGGCCAGAGTCAACCATGGAAAGCGGGCCGAGTCAACACGCTGAAAATGGCCCAATTCAAGCCTGTTACGAGGAGTCCGAGTCAGAACGTCCGAGTCAGACTACCCCGAGTCAACAAG
>NW_010965122.1:649443-649783 GCF_000463585.1 Tarenaya hassleriana
GCTTGTAGGATAGATCATAGAGCATAGTGGGAGATTGTTGGTTGTAATGCTCTACAATGATCCGTGATATGACATTTTGACTATGTATTGATTCATTGGTTTATGAATGCATTACTTTTTCCGTTATATGATTAGCATGTTTGTTATATTACAGTGAATATCCTTGAATCATTGCAGATGATTCTAAACTCCCTGGTCAGTTATCATTGTGGGAACAATGATGAATTAAGACCAGCATGATGTGTGATAGATGATTATGATCATATGCATTAGATGCAAATCACAATCATGGGTTCTCGTTTGGAACGAGTTACTGGATGACCCGCATGAGATTGTCACA
>NW_010965122.1:651844-653313 GCF_000463585.1 Tarenaya hassleriana
AAGAATGATGAAGCAGACATCAAGACAATGCTTGCCCAACTAATGCTCGATCAGAAGACATCGTTTACGGAGCTGAAAACCGAGGTACAGAGCATAAGAGCAAGGCAAGACACCTTTGAGAGGAGACTTGATGGGATGGATGCACATATGAAGCTAGTGGATACACAAATCGCACAGCTTGCATCACAACCCTCTAGGCAGCAGGGCACATTTCCTGGGAAGCCCGAGCCAAATCCACGAGAGCATGTAAACGCTGTTGAGTTTAGGAATGGAAAGAATTTGCCAGATACAGTCCTTGCGGAAAAAGGGACGACGTCTAGATACACTGCTGAAGAGAAAGGAAAAGGCATAGCAGATGAGACACCTCGGGTGAATGCAGAGGGAGCCGAAACGCCATACGTCGCTCCTCCACCTAAGGTACCACCCGTTCCTTTTCCTTGTCGATTGAAGAAGCATGTTGAGGATACACAGTTCTCGAGATTTGCTGATATGCTTCAGAAGCTGGAGGTTACTATACCGTTCTATGAGGCTATGCTGCAGATACCCTCTTATTCGAAGTTTCTGAAAGATATCTTGACCAAGAAGAGGGTAATTGGGAAGGAGACAGTAGCCTTGAGCACAGAGGTGAGCGCTGCGATTCTACAGCATGAGTTGCCACGGAAGAGATCAGATCCTGGTAGTTTTTTGATTCCCTGCAAAATCGGAAACATTGCGATAGACCGTGCATTGTGCGACCTTGGTGCTAGCGTCAGTTTACTACCGTTGTCTATTTACAAGAAGCTTAATATTGGTGAGCTTAAGCCGACACGGATGGCGCTACAGCTAGCGGATCGATCTGTTAAGTATCCCGCAGGTATTCTCGAGGACGTTCCTTTGAAAGTCGGAGATTATTATGTCCCCGTTGATTTTGTTGTCTTAGACATGGATGAAGACTCGAAGATACCGATTATTTTGGGTCGACCGTTTCTGAACACGGCTGATGCGGTTGTACACGTCCAAGCCGGTCGTCTTACCATGAAGATAGGTGACGAGACTGTCGAGTTCACCTTAGATCACAATATGAAGCAGTCATCCAGTACCGATTCAGCGTGTTATGTTGATGTACACGAGATCTTGACGCAGGAGGTCTTCGATCAGTTCCGAGACATTGATCCACTGGAAATATCCCTCCTGGCATCAGATGCGAGTATATACAGCAATTGGGAGGATATTCGGGAGCTCACACAGGCGTTAGACGGTGAAACCGAGGAGAAATTTGAGCTTCTGTATTCTGACTCGACCGAGTCTGTCTTTGACTCGGACCGAGTCAGATCGCTGGAACACTCAGAAACTTCGTTCGTTTCAGACTCGGTGTTGTATAGTTCGACCTCGACCGAGTCAAGTGTTGACTCGCCCTTCCTTCGTACTGACTCGGACCGAGTCAGTTCTCTGAGCCCCACCACCGACACCGAGCCAGCCCGGAACGTCTC
>NW_010965122.1:653655-656653 GCF_000463585.1 Tarenaya hassleriana
CGTAAGTTGAACTCCAACACCCATAAGGATCACTTCCCTTTGCCTTTTATTGATCAGATGTTAGAGAGACTTGCACTCCACTCGTACTTTTGTTTTTTAGACGGTTACTCGGGATTCTTTCAGATCCCCATTCACCCGAGCGACCAGGAGAAGACCACCTTTACTTGTCCTTATGGCACGTTTGCTTATCGTCGTATGCCCTTTGGATTATGTAATGCGCCTGCCACTTTTCAGAGATGCATGACTGCTATATTTTCTGACGTGATTGAGGATATTATAGAGGTGTTCATGGACGATTTCTCTGTTCATGGACCCTCATTTGACGTTTGTTTGGCCAATTTGCATCAAGTTTTAGACAGGTGTGCAGCGGCCAACTTAGTCCTCAACTGGGAGAAGTGTCACTTCATGGTGCAAGAAGGGATTGTTTTAGGACATAAGGTGTCTTCTAGGGGAATCGAGGTAGACAGAGCGAAGATAGAGGTTATTGAGAAGCTTCCACCGCCCGTGAACGTCAAAGGCATCCGCAGTTTTCTAGGACATGCGGGATTTTATCGGCGGTTCATCAAGGACTTCTCCAAGATCTCTAGACCACTTACCGAGCTATTGGCGAAGGATGTACCTTTCAGGTTCACTACAGAATGCTCGAAGGCCTTCCAGACTTTGAAGGCAGCTCTGATCTCACCACCGATCATACAGCCCCCCGATTGGACTCTACCGTTTGAGCTGATGTGCGATGCTAGCGATTATGCGGTTGGAGCGGTGCTGGGGCAGAAGAAGGATCACAAACACCACGCCATCTACTATGCGAGTCGGACTCTTGATGATGCGCAGGTAAATTACACTACTACTGAGAAAGAGTTACTTGCTGTGGTGTTTGCTTTTGAGAAATTCAGGTCGTACTTGGTGGGACGGAAAGTGATCGTATACTCAGACCACGCGGCTTTGAAGTACTTGCTGACGAAGAAAGATGTCAAACCTCGACTGATTCGATGGATGCTACTCATACAAGAGTTTGACGTCGAGATTCGGGATTGCAAAGGCACGGAGAACACAGTTGCAGATCATCTTTCACGCCTTGCGATACCCGATCCTCTACCGATAGATGATTCTTTGCGAGAGGAGCAGATTATGGCAGTCACTACCCGACACGAAGACCCATGGTACGCAGACTACGTGAACTATCTGGTCTCCCAAATACTCTTGTTCGAGCTTAATTATAACGGAAGGAAGAAGTTCCTCCATGACGTACGGGATTATTTTTGGGACGATCCGTTCTTGTTCAAGCGTGGTACCGATGGGATGTTCAGACGATGCATTCCCGAGGAAGAAGTGCAACAGGTACTTTTCCATTGCCACTCTTCTGATTATGCAGGTCATTTTGCCGCTTCAAGACCGCAACGAAGATTCTACAAGCGGGATTCTATTGGCCTAAGATGTTCAAGGATGTCCATAGGTACGTCACCTCATGTGATTCTTGCCAGCGCACAGGTAACATTTCTAGACGCCATGAGACGCCTCAGAATTATATTCTAGAAGTGGAACCTTTTGATGTTTGGGGCATAGACTTTATGGGACCTTTTCCATCGTCTTGTGGGAACGTATATATCTTAGTTGCGGTTGATTATGTGACTAAGTGGGTAGAGGTATTGGCTAGCGCGAGGAATGATGCTAAGACTGTGGTTAGGCTATTTAGACAGATTATTTTTCCACGTTTTGGTGTTCCTCGCGTTGTGATTAGCGATGGCGCCGCACACTTTGTCAACCGGATCATTGAGACACTACTGAAGAAGTACGGGGTTCATCATCGGATTGCTACTCCGTATCATCCTCAGACTAGTGGACAGGTGGAGATTTCCAACCGGGAGATCAAGTCTATTCTGGAGAAGACCGTCGCTAAGTCACGCAAGGATTGGTCACAAAAGCTAGACGATGCAGTATGGGCTTACCGAACAGCCTTCAAAACGCCGATTGGTATGACACCGTTCCAACTCGTCTATGGAAAAGCATGTCATCTACCGGTTGAGCTCGAGCACAAAGCTTATTGGGCAATCAAGGCGCTCAACTATGACATGAAGACCGCTGCAGAGAAACGCGTGCTCCAGCTACACCATCTTGAGGAGATCAGACTTGACGCGTACGAGAACGCGAAAATCTACAAGGAGAGAGCGAAGAAATGGCACGATCGACACATCATTCCGCGATCATTCCACTCAGGTGATCTTGTCCTTCTCTTCAACTCTCGTTTGCGATTGTTTCCAGGTAAGCTGAAGTCTAAGTGGTCCGGTCCATTCAAGATCCATCGAGTTTACGATCACGACGCAATTGAGCTGTATAACAGCACGGGTGGTACGTTCAAGGTAAATGCACAGCGTCTGAAGCTGTATAACCCGGCCGACCCTGCAGGTGAGAGAGGCGTTCTTCCTCTCACTATACCACCATCAGCCTGAGTTCACGTACGGTCTAGCTAATGACCATAAAGAAGCGCTTCTCGGGAGGCAACCCGGGGTTTTTGTTTTGTTTTTGAGATGTTGTTTGGGTTTTAGACTTTTTCTTTTTGGATTTGGGAGCCTACATGGTGTTTTCCCTTGGGTACAGGGATATAGAACTTGATTCGCAGGTCATCGAGCGCAGAAACGGAGTTCAGATCGTGTCACAGAGTTCTGACTCGGTCCGAGTCAAGTGTTGACTCGACCGAGTCAATTCGCAACAGATGGTGAATCGGCAAGGTAAACTGACTCGACCGAGCCAAGTGTTGACTCGGACCGAGTCAGAGTTTCGAAACCCTACTTATTTTACTCAGCCGATTTTTGTGCCCCACTTCTTCCCCTTTTTTCGCGAAAAATCCTCTCCTCACCCGGTCTCATCACTCTGAGTCACCCCCTTCAATTTCATAACCGAAATCCATCCGATGGCCACCCGCAAGACCAAATCTAGAGCATCCGACATTCGCGAGGATCACATTCCACCTCTTGCTCCTTTCCAACCACGGGCGGATGCA
>NW_010965122.1:658473-658674 GCF_000463585.1 Tarenaya hassleriana
GTTCTGGCGTTTGACGTGAGTTAACTTCATTGCGAGCGAACGGATTTCGCAGAGCTAAGCCTTCTCTACCCTTTTACTGGCTCTCTTCACACGTTATTTTCGATTCTGTTATTCCGGACGAGAGTCTACACCGTGGACGGTGTATGGTTCAAGTCTGGGGGGGTGGATAGATCCTTCACCCATTCAGGCCTATCTACTTCG
>NW_010965122.1:659747-660349 GCF_000463585.1 Tarenaya hassleriana
CATTATAGGCGCGTTAGGCTACGAAACTCGGTTTGGTTGTGTTTTTATTGGATTACAGGTCTTGGATGAGATTCGGACCAAGATGGAAGCAATCTGGAGCTAAAAGGATGGAATACATCAAGAACTTCCTGTCCTGACTCGGCCAGAGTCAACCATGGAAAGCGGGCCGAGTCCACACGCTGAAAATGGCCCAATTTAAGCCTGTTACGAGGAGTCCGAGTCAGAACGTCCGAGTCAGACTACCCCGAGTCAACAAGTCCGAGTCAGAAGATTGGGCTGGGCCGAATTTCTTATGTCTCGTTTTGACTCGGTCGAGTCAGAGTACTGACTCGGTCCAATCTCATCCAAGACCTGTAATCCAATAAAAACACAACCAAACCGAGTTCCGTAGCCTAACGCGCCTATAATGCCTACAAATGAACATGATCCTCATGTAAATCCTATAAAAACGTCCAGGAAATATAGAGAGAATTAGGAGTTATCAAATCCCCCCAGACTTAAACCTTTGCTCGTCCTCGAGTAAAGAACGAAGGAGTAAAATCTGCAAAACAGGGATGACGAACATCAAATAGCATCCTCATGAAACTCAAAAGTGAAACATC
>NW_010965122.1:661389-662379 GCF_000463585.1 Tarenaya hassleriana
TTATCATGGCATATAGACTTAGGAAATTTTTTCATCTTTTGCATATCACTTTGCATTAGTTGCATTCACGTTTTCTTTTTCCTTTTTTCCATATAGATGATTTTTGTTAGGTTTGCATGATTGCATTTGACATATAGATTTAGGTTCATATAGGTTCACGTGCATACCTCGGACACCCGTTTTGAACATCATTTGGAGGATTTTTGGGATAATAGAGTAGAAATATCTTGATGATCTAGTGACTTTGTAGAACGTGGTTGAACCGTGTCGAATTGATAGTTCTCCAGACTTTCCATATAAAGTTTGTGGGATAGGATTGCTATTTGGAACCTACGGAGTTGAAACGACTATATCCAGGTTATATGTTTCTTTTAGAACCTTTTCCGAGTCTTGTAGGTCGATGAAATCTAGTTCAACAAATGTCTTGGGAAAATAAAGCATCTCGACACTCCGCTGTCAAAATCTCGTCAACGAAAATCGTTCGAAGACATGAGTGCATCGATTGATGGTTCGGGTCTAAGTTGTGGGTCGGACATCGCATAAAAAGAAAAAAAAATACAGAAGAAAAGAAAAAAAAAAGAGAAGTGAAAAACGATGTCCTTCAACTTCAACGTCCTAGAAACCCGAGGTGCTAGCGTTCAATAAAGAAATTCTACAGAAAGGTAAAAATCCAGGTACGAAGTAGAACTAAGATCGAAAAGGCTAAGTTGAGATAAGGATAGGTTCGGAAATAGGCTTGGTGAGTTGTAGAGATTCTAACGGGTTCTAGGTGAAAATAAAAATCCCATGGCTAGGTAGATTAGTCTTTGGTAGAAAGATCATAGTAAACCTGTTTGGGTACGATTCTCGGGAAACTAGCATTGGATGGATGTTTCGCTTTTCAGTTTCATGATGATGCTATTTGATGTTCATCATTCCCTGTTTTGCAGATTTTATTCCTTCGTTCTTTACTCGAGGATGAGCAAAGGTTTAAGTCTGGGGGGATTTGAT
>NW_010965122.1:662539-667338 GCF_000463585.1 Tarenaya hassleriana
GTTAAAGGAGAAGTCTGGATGAGGTACTCATGTTGCGACATCAATAACTTTCTCTACAGAGGTCCAAATCATGCGAGAATTATACCATTGGAAAGAGCACTTCAAGAGCTTCACGTAGACACCGAAATTGCGTAAATCCGACACCGGAGTAGAAAGTTATGAGTGAATTCGTGAAGACCAGAAAACTGCCAGCGCAAGACCGGTTTGGATGGGAATAGGACTCTTGGGAGCCGCCCTAGGGTTATAAAAAAGCCCTAGCCACGTCCTAGAACATCAGAGAGCCTTAGAGAACACTTAGATACAGATTTTTGGAGAGCTTTTGGGGAGAGAAGAATAGAAGTTCACGGGATTTCGGGAAGAAGAAGGAAGATTCGATCGTGGAGACTAAACATCTGCATGAGCTTTTCTTTCCTCTCTTTTACCTCTTTCTTTATGAGCTTTTTGTTGTTTTCTATGAACCGTGAGTAGATCCACGGCTATGGGTTAGGGATTCGTATGTGTTTTGGGTATGTTTGAACCCTAACTTGGATTTCGGTTTTGATTTGATTCGGTTCTATTGATTTACATTTTTATTGGATTGATGTTTGCTAACCCCTTGGTCAATTATCTTAGATTCTAAACTACATAGAGATATGAGTTGGTTTCGGATCAAAATCAATAGGATAGATCGTATTATTCACATAGAGATATGGTTTAATCGATCTAGGGTTGATGATAGCGTTCTTTATGCACCTAGGGTTAACTTGAATAGATCGAGAGATTGACGAGTTACTCTGTAGGTAGGGAGTTAGTAGACCGAGAGGTGAATTCTCTATCTTTGTTGCTTGATGATTCCCGAATACAAGTCATAATCGTTATTCTCGCATGCTTAGCATATACCCATACACGCGAATACGATCCCGACACCCGTAGTCATCTTTGTTTGATAGGTTACTCGTTTTCATTGCTTTCTCATTCCGTTTTCCATAGATTCTTTATACTTCCATCATCACGTGCTTGCTTGCTTTGATCTATTTTCGATTTAGATTTGGATTTAGCAACCGGTCCTCGTGTTCGACCCCGTGTTACGACGATCCGTATCCTTGCGGTGAGTTGTGAATCGGGTTATATATTAGACTCGGTACACACGTATCAAGTGTCACAGGTTTAAGAAGTTGGAACCTGGATTTTGATGAGATACTCAAAGATTTTGGCTTCTTTCAAAATGAGGATGAACCATGTGTTTATCAGAAGGCCAGTGGGAGTGCAATTCTGTTTCTGGTCTTATACATCAATGGCATCTTGCTTATTGGAAATGATATTCCTACCTTGCAGGATGTTAACTCTTGGCTAAAAAAGTGTTTCACGATGAAAGACTTAGGCGAGGCTGCCTATATTCTAGGCGTCAAGATCTATAGTAGATCGAGAAAATTGATTGGTCTAAGTAAGAACACTTATGTCGACAAGGTGTTAAAACGGTTTGGCATGCAAGATTCCAAGAAGGGATCCTTGTCGATGAGGCACGGTTTAGTTCTGCGCAAGAATTAGTGTCCAAAGGCAACTGATGATTCCATACCTTAGGCGATATGATCTATCGTGTACATCGTGCGGTGTACTCGGCCAAATGTACCATTAATCTAAGAAGTAGATACCAATCTGATCCAGGTGAGCCACACTAGAAGGACTATGGATGCATTCTTGGTCTACAGTGGACTTAAAAAGGAACTCAGTGTAACTGGTTACACCGATGTTAGTTTTCAGTCCGATGTGCCTGATTTTCGATCGTAATCAGGTTTTGTATTCCTTCTAAACGGAGGCGATTTTAGTTGAAAGAGTTCCAAGCATGCCACGATTGCAGCTTCCACTATAGAGGTGGAGTATATTGCTGCATCGATGCGGCAAAGGAGGCTATTTGGATCAAGAAGTTTGTAGAAGACCTTGACATTGTTTCTAGTATTGCAAACCCCATTGCGTTGTATTGTAACAACAATGGTACAATTGCGCAACCTAAGGAACCAATGTCACATAAGAGCTTTAAACACATATTCAGGTGATTTCATCTTATCAAAAAAATCGTAGATAGGGGAGATGCGATGATATATAAAGTACTGACAGATGACAATATCGTTGACCCGCTGACGAAGTCTCTCCCTTCGTCGAAGCATGAGTGTCACGTTAAGTCGATGAGAATTAGACATTTAGTTGATCATGATTATCACATTTGGAGATTGTGATGTTTTTATACTCTAGACATGATTATTCGCATGAACATATTATTCGCATGAACATTTTATTTATTGTATTTATTTTGATGATTGAAAATATGTTTTTCTTATTGATTATTATTCAAATTGCTTGTTATTGTTTAATAATACTATCCATGTATTATTATTACAATAATACTAAACTCTTTAGTCTGTCGTTAATGTAGAAATGTTAACGAATAAAGACTAGTATGATGCATGACTGATGATCATAGAGATGATCAAAACTATTGGATACGATCATGATCATGAAATTAATTTGTGAATGAATATTGGATGACCTACATGAGATTGTCATATGGATCTGATGTCATGACTTGAATCTCATACAATACTCCGCTTTGAGTTTTAACACTTGAGGTCTCTATATGTATCCGACATGAGGAGTGATATTCTTTGACACAGTCAAACTCAGAACTGTAAAAGGATGATTATAATGTTATAGTTGGGAATGTCGCAAATCGTGTGGAACGTCGTAGAGAACCAAGATGGAATTTTGTTCCTCTCTTATATGAAGAGAGAGATATCATTGGGCCTCTCGACTGAGTTGAGCTGAAATGCGCGCAAACAGATGAAAAGTCATCTGTAGATTTAGTTAACTCAACGAACGAGAAAGCAATCAAAATGTGACGAGATGACTGACTTCATGTCTCTGTTTTGACTTATGATATCGTGTGACAAAAAGTATATAAGTATTGAATGTTACTTGGCTCGTTAGATCACACTAACCTAGTCTAACAAGGGAGTCATAGTGTCTTGCTAGAGACCACCTATGATTATCAGTCTGAAATAGTTTCGAAACTATATATGCGTTGGACGGACCTATAGGGTCACACACGTAGGGCTGTTACTATTTTCTGGAGCATGCTTGGGAAGTACTATTGTGATAGACTGAAACTCGATCACTAGTAGAGCAAGTGGGAGATTGATGGATATGGTGCTCTGGTGATGGCTCGGATTTTATCTGGATTTTATACCGAGTATGCCTTTGGTTTCTAAACGGTTTTCATACATACTAAGCATATTAGAGCCATCTTTAGGTCTCCGGGACTAGGTTTTGATCATTGCAGGAACTCGAGGGTTTTCGGGACGAAACGGAGAAGACAGAAGCAGAATTCCCCAGATTTTGGGCCTGGAACGGACGGACTAGAATACAACGCAGAACGGACGGTCTACGGGTCAGAACGGACGGTCTACAGGTCAGAACGGACGGTCTGATGAGCCGAAGACGAACCGAGCCAGCAAAAATCGAAGCCTGGTCTGGGGCTGACCAGTTCTGGTCAGCCGGACCAGGACCACAAGTCTCCTCAGTCCGCCAGCGGACTCCGAGCCGAACGCCCCTGACCAGCACCGAAGAACTACTGGTCCGGAGCTGACCGTTTCAGGTCCGCCGGACCAGTACGCCGTTGCCCCTCCTTGGTCTGCCTCTCGCCTGCCCCGGTCCGCCGAGCCTAGCCCACTGAAGACCTGGTCCGGAGCTGACTAGGTTTGGTCAGCCGGACCAGGACCACTTTGCGTCGCTCGGCCTCTTCATTTACTCCCGGTCCGCCGGACCAACACCTGGTCCGGCAGACCGGCGTGACCTGGAACTGATTAAGTCCGAATTTTCGGACTTTTTGAAGGGAGCTCGATTTGGGAAAGCAAAGGAGGCGATTTTCTCTCCTCCAAAAGACCTAGGGCCGAATTCTTGAGGGAGGAACAGGGAGATTTGCCTTGGATTGAAGATTGAAGACATCATTGAGCATCTCTTTCCCTTTCTCTCTCTATGTTTCATCTTGTTGATTTTGTGTCTATGAACAAGATGTGTAAGTAGTTTTCTTGTTGTGGGATGAGGGATTAGCCCTCATGTAAGGATGCTTGTATTCACCTTGGACCCAAGATTATGTTTTGTTTATGCTTTCAAATCCTTGCTTTGAATGAAATTTGTGTTCTTCAAGTTTATCTCTCTTGAATGAATGTTTAGGGAAACCTAGGATTTGTTAAATTGAGTGATGCAATTGTTTGGATTTTGATTGCTAGAGGTTGATTGAATGGTGTTTAATGTTACTCATTGGATGAGAATTTTGTGGGTAGATTTTAGGATTGTGAATTACATGGAGACATGGGTTCTTGGTCTCTTGATGCATTCAATCAATTGGGTTGAAATTGAATCCGAAGAAATTTGATTCGGTTTAATCTAGGATTATGACAAGGGAATTTAATGCATTCGGGATTTTACTCTAGACCATGAAAATGGCTAGAGAGCTCTCTTGGATAGCGGGTTTTCGGTTTGAGAGAACCGAACCCGACCTTAGTCTTCGAATCCCTCACCTTAGAACGAGCATGATCTAGGTCCATAATCCTTTACGGCATCCTTGCATGATCGGTGAAACCCGATTCCCATAACCTTTCCCATTGATCATCTTCTCTTGAATTGTGATTGTCTTTGATTTTACTTTCTTTCTTTTAATTTTCTGCAACTTACGAAAACCAACAAAAACAATTCTCCGATTTTATTTTCTCCATTTTCCTAGTTTTAGTCGATTCCTAGCTTAACCGCTTAAGTCCTTGTGTCCG
>NW_010965122.1:668082-668384 GCF_000463585.1 Tarenaya hassleriana
CGTGGCCACGCTCTAGATGAAGTTGCATCTATTTTATTAGTCGATTTGCCAAGACGAGAAAGCAGTTGAACTTGAAGGGTGGCTCAAACCATGCCCTTGTTCAACATATGATATCGTGAGACAAAGGATCAGAATTCGAGCTGTTAATGCCTTGGTTAGATCACCTCTAACTCAATTCTAAATGGGTGGTCATGGCGTCTTGCTAGAGGCCAACCATGACTTGTGGTTCGGGAAAGGTTCCTAAAGTCACTACCACTTAGAATAGGCCTACAGGGTCACACACCAATAGAGATGGACTTATA
>NW_010965122.1:668698-669126 GCF_000463585.1 Tarenaya hassleriana
TGGTCCGCCGGACCAAGCTCCTGGTCCGGCGGACCGGGATCCGGAATATTTCCAAAAATTCGTTTTAGGGTTTTCTAATCTTATTTAGTTTTGGGATTTTCGTCCAAACTAAAAAGAGAGCCGACCTAAAACTCAGAGAAACATCCTAGAACCCTAGAGAACCTGTTCTCTTCGATTTATATTGTCCCGGGATTGGATCTCGTCTCTTGAGTTACCCTTTTCTTCACTAATCTTTCTAAATCACCAAGAGCTGAAAGTACAGCTCCTCTACACGTATCCACACCGACGGGAAGGATTCCAAACGATTTGGAACAAATCTGCTAAGATTAGTGAAGAAAAGGGTAACTCAAGAGACGAGATCCAATCCCGGGACAATAGAAATCGAAGAGAACAGGTTCTCTAGGGTTCTAGGATGTTTCTCTGAGTTT
>NW_010965122.1:669792-671644 GCF_000463585.1 Tarenaya hassleriana
GACCTCTCTGGACATTTTCAGAATTCCCTGGACTTTTTCGGAGTTATTCTGGACATTTCCTGGACTTTTCTGAATTTTTCTGGTTTTTTTCCGATTTTTCTGGACTTTTCCGGGATCGTTCTGGACTTTATCGGGTGTCTCTCCCTACTCTCTGCCTTTTGAGCTTCAGAGGGAGGTATAATGAGGATCCGAATTCTCATCTTACGCAGTTTAAGATGTTGTGTCGAACCATCAAGAAGCCGCCAGGGGTAACAATGGAAGATGCGATGATCGAGGCGTTTCCCTTTTCTTTGATGGACAAGGCACGGGATTGGCTCTATACCTTGGAGCCAAATTCCATTTCTACATGGAATGAGATGGAGGAGAAGTTTATGATGAAATATTACTCTCCCATGAAGACACAGTTGGCGCTGAACAAGATTAACACATTCGCCCAAGATGACGATGAGACCTTGTATGATGCTTGGGAGAGGTTCAAGGAGTATCAGATAATGTGTCCGCACCACGGTATGGACAACAAGTATCTCCTCTCTACATTCATACATGGTCTTAGAGACGACACGAGAGGATGGGTCGATGCAGCATGTGGAGGCAGCGTGTATGATCTCTCTTTCGAGGCACTAGAAGCACAGATTGCTAAAATGGCTAAAGGGAGAAGCATTTCAGGGGAAATGGGCAGCAGACGGTCTTTGCCTAAGGCTGATGTCAAAGGTGATGCTAGCGAATCCTCTGCTTTACAGGCCGTTCTTTCGGAGCTTTCTGCCATCAAGCTGCAGCTTGCTAGGTCCGGTTCATCAAACCCACAGAAGGGTAAACCGGGCATGTACATGGTGGAACAAGCAGAAGAAGCCATGGAAGAAGTTGACTATGTGGGAAGAAATCAATACAACAATCAGTCGAACTTCTACAATCCGGGTAATCGGAATCACCCTGGCTTTTCTTATGGCAACCCGCAAGGAGCGTTGAACCCTCAGCATCAAAGCGGAGCGAAACCTCAGGGACCCCCAGGATTTCAGCCTAGATACCAGAATCAGGGCTACCATAGCCAGAATCAAGGGTATCAGAATCAGGGCCAAGACTACAATCAGAGAAATCAAGGATACAGAGTCCCTCCGCCTCAGGCTAAGGAAGAGGAGTCAGAGTTAAAGTCGATGTTAGCCCAGCTAATGCACGATCAGAAAAACTCGTTTTCTAGCTTGGGTCAAGAGATGCAAGGATTCAAAGGGAAGCAAGAGAGCTTCGAGCAGAGATTGGATGGGTTGGATTCACATATCAAGATGATGGACAATCAGATTGCTAAGCTTGCTTCCCAGGCAACGAGACCAAGGCCAATTTTCGGGTAAGGCTGATCCTAATCCGAGAGAGCATATCAATGCCATAGGCCTGAGAAGCGGAAGACAGCTTCCGGAGACCTCCCCAGTTACCAGAGAAGAGGGAGAAGGTTCACACGAACCACAGAGGGCCGCCTTAGATAAAGGCAAGGGCCATGCTGTAGAGGGGGGAGAGGCGAGGTACATTCCGCCTCCTCCACAGGCACCCCCTCTACCATTTCCATCTCGGGCGAGGAAGTACAATGAAGACAGCCAATTCGCCAAATTTACCGAGATGTTGAAGAAGCTAGAAGTGACCATGCCATTCCACGAGGTAGTTCTTCAAATCCCGTCCTATACCAAATTTCTGAAGGATATCCTTACGAAGAAGAGGGCGGTTGAGAAGGAGACAGTGTCACTGAGCACCGAGGTGAGTGCTGCCATATTGCAGACAGAGTTACCGTGGAAGATGGCTGATCCCGGTAGCTTCTCCATCCCGTGCAGATTGGGAAATGTGGAGATTGAGAGGGCGCTTTGCGATT
>NW_010965122.1:674030-676033 GCF_000463585.1 Tarenaya hassleriana
TCCTCACGAGTTGGACTACAACGGGAGGAAGAGGTTCTTCAGAGACATCAAGGACTATTTTGGGAAGAGCCTTACCTCTTCAAGAGAGGCAAGGATGGCCTCTTTAGGAGATGTGTGTGTAATACCCCGGATCCCAAAATAAATATTTAATTATTTTCAAGAATAAATAATTAAATATGTGTCCGCACCACGGTATGGACAACAAGTATCTCCTCTCTACATTCATACATGGTCTTAGAGACGACACGAGAGGATGGGTTGATGCAGCATGTGGAGGCAGCGTGTATGATCTCTCTTTCGAGGCACTAGAAACGCAGATTGCTAAAATGGCTAAAGGGAGAAGCATTTCAGGGGAAATGGGCAGCAGACGGTCTTTGCCAGCCGTTCTTTCGGAGCTTTCTGCCATCAAGCTACAGCTTGCTAGGTCCGGTTCATCAAACCCACAGAAGGGTAAACCGGGCATGTACATGGTGGAACAAGCAGAAGAAGCCATGGAAGAAGTCGACTATGTGGGAAGAAATCAATACAACAATCAGTCGAACTTCTACAAGGTTCGACACAACATCTTAAACTGCGTAAGATGAGAATTCGGATCCTCATTATACCTCCCTCTGAAGCTCATCTGATTCAGCATCTGAATAAACTGCGGCTGCAGCTCAAAATGGTCTAAGGGTTGTCGGTTGATGCACGAGAGTAGCTGCCAGAATCAGGGCTACCAGAGCCAGAATCAGGGGTATCAGAATCAGGGCCACGACTACAATCAGAGAAATCAAGGATACAGAGCCCCTCCGTCTCAGGCTAAGGAAGAGGAGTTAGAGTTAAAGTCGATGTTAGCCCAGCTAATGCACGATCAGAAAAACTCGTTTTCTAGCTTGGGTCAAGAGATGCAAGGATTCAAAGGGAAGCAAGAGAGCTTCGAGCAGAGATTGGATGGGTTGGATTCACATATCAAGATGATGGACAATCAGATTGCTAAGCTTGCTTCCCAGGCAACGAGACCAAGGCCAATTTTCGGGTAAGGCTGATCCTAATCCGAGAGAGCATATCAATGCCATAGGCCTGAGAAGCGGAAGACAGCTTCCGGAGACCTCCCCAGTTACCAGAGAAGAGGGAGAAGGTTCACACGAACCACAGAGGGCCGCCTTAGATAAAGGCAAGGGCCATGCTGTAGAGGGAGGAGAGGCGAGGTACATTCCGCCTCCTCCACAGGCACCCCCTCTACCATTTCCATCTCGGGCGAGGAAGTTTAATGAAGACAGCCAATTCGCCAAATTTACAGAGATGTTGAAGAAACTAGAAGTGACCATGCCGTTTCACGAGGTAGTACTTCAAATCCCGTCCTACACCAAATTTCTGAAGGATATTCTTACGAAGAAGAGGACGGTTGAGAAGGAGACAGTGGCACTTAGCACAGAAGTGAGTGCAACCATATTGCAGACGGAGCTACCGCAGAAGATGGCTGATCCCGGTAGCTTCTCCATCCCGTGCAGATTGGGAAATGTGGAGATTGAGAGGGCGCTTTGCGATTTGGGCGCAAGTGTCAGTTTGCTCCCTCTCTCCATATTTAAGAAACTTAATGTCGGTGAGCTGAAACCGACGAGGATGGCACTGCAATTGGCCGACCGATCAGTGAAGTATCCCGCTGGGACCTTGGAAAATGTGCCTCTGAAGGTAGGGGAATTCTATGTCCCCGTCGACTTTGTAGTTCTGGACATGCCGGAGGATTCTAAAATCCCCATCATACTTGGTAGGCCGTTTCTGAACACGGCTAATGCTGTAGTGCATGTCAGAGAAGGAAGACTTACGATGAAGATCGGAGATGAGACGGTTGAATTCAGACTTGATCAGAATCTCAAGCAACCACATTTGGTAGAGTCTTCCTTCTACCTAGACCTGATCGACACGTTGGTCGACGAAGTGAGGGATGAATATAGAGAGTCAAACCCCCTCGAGATGGCATTGAACGCGGTACAAGACAACATGTACTGCGATTGGGAGGAAGT
>NW_010965122.1:677659-704978 GCF_000463585.1 Tarenaya hassleriana
CCGACCCGGACCAGAAACTGGTCCGGCGGACCAGGCCTGTTTTTGCCCAAAAATGGTCCGATTGACCAACGAAGGGGGGACGGACCCGATCCGGTCCGACCGGACCGAATTTTGGTCCACCGGGCCGAATCTTGGTTCGGTTTGGACCAACTTGAGATAAAAGAGAAAATAAATCCGAATAAACTGAATGATTGCGCATGGTGAGACGTGAGGATAAACATCGCGAGTGAATCGTTGTGTGTTTATTTTTGGGTAGTTTGTATGGCGTTAAACGGTGTAACGGTCGGGGCCGAATACCGGGTTACGCATGATTGTACTGGGGTTAATATGCATGATCGATGTTTGCCATGGTTGTAGCTCGCTCGTGCGGTACGAGTAAGCGTGATTGTGATTGGGATATGGTCGCATGCGATGCGACGACCAACGTCATGGATTTGACGGGCGTGTGATGCGCCCCTAGTCATGCCGACTTGACTAGGGCTATGGTCGGGACCCTATGGTGGACTCCATACGGGTGTGTTACGATTTTATTGTGTCATGCTGACTTGACACGGCCAACGTCATGGACTTGACGGGCGTGGACTCGCTCCTAGTCATGCTGACTTGACTAGGGTTTATGGCTGGAACCCTATGGTGGACTCCATACGGGTGTGTTACGATTTATTGTGTCATGCTGACTTGACACGGCCAACGTCATGGACTTGACGGGCGTGGACTCGCTCCTAGTCATGCTGACTTGACTAGGGTTTATGGCTGGAACCCTATGGTGGACTCCATACGGGTGTGGTTACTTTCCCGTCTGTGTCATGCTGAGTTGACATCGGGTGGTCACGATTGTGACCAGCGCGTGATACGCGTGTGTCGCAGGTGACGCGACGGCCAACGTCACACGAGTGACGGGTGCGCGGGGTGCGCCCCTAGCCATGCTGACTTGGCTAGGGTATGGGGCTGAAACCCTATGGAGGATTCCATACGGGTATGTTTGTGATTGATATGGTTGTGGTGAATGTTATGCATGTTATATATATATATATTGTTTTTTGTTTGTTGACTGTGAATTATCGTTTTAACACTACGATTGTGACCAGCGCGTGATTCGCGCGTGTCGAAGGGGACGCGACGGCCAACGTCACGGGAGTGACGGGTGCGCGTGGTGCGCCCCTAGCCATGTTGACTTGGCTAGGATATGGGGCTAAAACCCTATGGAGGATTCCATATGGGTATGATTGTGATTGATATGGTTGTGGTGATAGATAAATATATATACATACATGCATAAATATATACATATTAATTCACTAATATTTAATAATTTTTTTATCAAATCTTTATTTTTTATTATCTTTAGTATATATTATTTTTTTTTTCTATTTTGATAATTTTTTATTAATAATTTTTATTTTTATTTTGTTATTATTTTTTTTAAAAAAAGCCCGAAGTCCGTCTCGAACCCGAAAAAAGCCCATTGGACCGGGCCTCGGGCCCAAGATTTTAAGCCCGCGTGTGTTTCGGGCTGGATCGGCCCGACCCGTAATTCTTTGGGTTTTTGTCGGGCTCGGGCCGGGCCGGTCTGGCCCGGCCATTTTGACCCTCCTCGTAGGAGGGTGGAGAGTGATCGTCGGTGCGAGAGGTACGGACAAAAAACGACTCCTGACGAGCTTCTGGATAGGGGTACAAGGATGAATCGAACGCATCGGAATGAGAGAGATCCGAAGGCTATGTAGGTATGAGACTACACAGTCTAAGATAACTTGAATGAATTAATTGAGCTACTCATAACAATAAGATGCATCTACCTTTTCAGTTGTTCATCTCGAGAGAACTCCAAAGTTAAGTGTGCTTGGTTTGGAGTAGTCTTATGATGGGTGACCTCCTGGAAAGCACTTTCCATAATGTGTACGAGTGGAGACAAAACATGCTAAGAGGTCTCGTGTTGATGTGTGGGAACAACTTTAACATTCCGTAGCGGCCTCGGATCATTACATTTAAATTTATTCTACGTTGATTGCACGAAGTGACAATGAACCACACAAACTAGCTCACGGTGGGCTCATTTTTTATCGAAATGGACTAAATAATAAAATAAAAATAAAAACGGCTCGTATGGCTCATTTTTTATCGAGATGGGCTAAAATAATAAAAAACCAAATAAAAACGGACCAAACGATCCAGTTCGCAGCGAGTTCGAACCTAACTGGGCTAGTTTGGTCGGTTCACGAGCCACTCACAAGCTGATATTAAAAAATATTAGGGTTTCATATTTTAATTTCTTCATTTCTTCCGTTCCGTTTCTGTAGCAAATAAGAATTTAGGATATATTGACGTTGGTGTATATTTTTTATTATATTTTGATGTTTTTGGTGTATGATATTTTTTATGTTAATTTTTTTTATTTAGATATGACTTTATGGATTGTTATGTTTAATATTTTATGTTATATTGAATGAGTTCAAATTATTGTTACTTAGATTTTAAATTATTAATTTCCATATAATTTTAAATTTTTTCGGATAATTAACTAAAAACAGGTATTGATTTATTTAGCTCGTAAAAAAATGAACCGACTTGAACAAAAAATGAATTGGTTCGATCCTGTCCGGACCAGTCCGAACTAGGGCTGGGTATTTTTACCCGAGATCCGCGGGTTTCCGGGTACCCTATCTCACGGGTACCCGGGATTCATTACTCGCGAGATAACGAGACAGAGAACGAGTTTCGTGAGACGAAAAACCCGAGTTTCGGGTTCGGGTTCGAGTTCGAGCATTATATGACAGGTTATCTCACGGGTACCGGCAAAAAATTAAAATTACAAAAATACCCTTAATATTTAATATATTTACAAAAATACCCCTAACCCTAATTTACCCTAACTCTCTGATCTCTCTCTCACGAATCGAAGCCTGCCTTGCGCCATTGCCTCCTGCCTCCTCTTGGAGTCTTCAGAACAGATCTCTCACTCTCGGTCTCTCTCCGTCTCTGCTGTTGCCTCGCGGCTCTGTCTCCGCCGTTCGTCTCTGTCTCCGTCGTTCGCCTCTGTCTCCGCCGTCGTTCGCCTGTCTCCGCCGCCGTTCGCCTGTCTCTCTCGCTCTCGGTCTCTCTCCGTCTTTCACTTCTCCGTCGGTCGGCTCGGCTCTGCTCCATTGTTTCTCTGTCGTCGTTCAGCTGTCTCCGCCGTCATTCGGCTCTTCTCCTCCGTCGTTTGCTTAGCTCTCTTGCTCTCGGTCTCTCTCCGTCTTTCGCTTCTCTGTCGATCTGCTCTTGCTCTGCTCCGTCGTTCATCTGTCTCCGCCGTCGTTCGACTGTCTCGCCTCTTGGTCTATCTCCGTCTTTCGCTTCTCCGGCGTTCGGCTCTGCTCAGTCTCCGGTTCCTCTCCCGCATCTCAGCATCAAAGTGACATAAATAGTTCGGATTTGGCAGATTTTTTTTAATAAATTTTACACGAGTTCGGATTCGAACTCTCTCGGATACCCGAATCTTGGGTACCCGAGCTTCGCGAGATAGAGATTGAGACATTTTAATTAAAAATCCGACGAGATCGAGATCGAGATAAAGACACCCAAAAAAGTCCGGGTACCCGCCCGTGTCCACCCCTAGTCCGAACGAACCCGTTCTGCATCGCTAATTGCATGTGAGTTGATGAAAAACTTTTCAAATCTCTCTCTTGTTCCGTTTTCCTCATGGTGTATTTTTTTTTATTTGAGAGGGTTTGGCTCTGCATTCTTCTTGATTATTGTTATTAGATTAGTTTTTTTTGTTTAATTTTAATATTAGATTTTAGAGATGCATATTTCTAGATTTGTGAACGGTTTATTCGATTATCTGAAAATTGTATCAAATTAGACTGAACCGGTTCGGTTTAAGTATTAGTTTATTTGGTTATATGAAAATTATATCAAATTAGACTGAATCGGGTGGGTGGTTTTAATGTTGGTTCGATTTGGAATTATATGGCTATAAAAACTAATCACAATTTAATATTTAAGTTGATTCAGTATTTATTAGGGTTGGTTAGTGATCAACTCATTCGGTTATATAAAAATTATATCAAATTAAATCCGAAGATTATCTTATTCGGTTTTTTTGGGTTCGGTTTCTCGAAAAAACCAAAATGCTCACCCTTGTAAGATTAGATTAAATTTCAAAGTATCTTTTTTTAATATATAAATATGTTTGTTTAAAAAATCAAGGAAAATACAATCCCCTATGGCACAACGACGCCGTTTCGGCTTCTTTCGATTAACCTAACCGGTCTTCGAGAATCAAAACGAGTGCGACAAAACATCGAGACCAGATTGTTTTCGCCGGGAACTGAGTACGATGGAGATCGACATCGGAATTGGAGGAGAAGACACTGGGTTCCGAGATTACAATGCCGACATCAAGAGGGAGAAGCTGAGATCTGTTCTCGCCGATCTTCTCTCCGACCCGATTCTCGCCGACGTTCCGAGGAACCCCACTTTGTCGGAAGTCGTTACACTTGTTAGCTTAGAAAAGGGAAGCGCCATGCGTCTCTCCGTCGTCAAGCTTGACGGCTCCTCCTTCGGTACTCTCTCTCTCTCTACACGCTCTGGTTTCGATTCGGGTGTTTCGTCGAACATGTGGTATGCTTTTGCTTATTCCTCTTCTTATCTTTCTGGCGATCTTTGCAGATGTGGCCGTGATGAATTCAGCTACTGTGAAGGACTTGAAGCTTCTGATCAAGAAGAGAATTAGTGAAACGGAGCAAGCTCACTTGGGTCATCGTCATATTTCTTGGTAAGCTCGTGAAAGTTTCCGTCTTTGACTCAGGAGATGAAGTAACCCATCGATCGTTTTGATCAGCTTGACGTTTCCAAACAATCGATCGATGGAAATAGAAACTGTTATTTTTCTTTGGATATACTTTATTAAGTTTGTGAATTTGCTTGCAGGAAGAATGTTTGGTCAAATTTTTGCCTCTCATACAATAACGAGAAGTTGCTAGACGACAATGCCGTTCTTCAGGATGTGGGCATTCGGAATAACTCTCAGGTTTATGTCTATGTCTGTCTTCTCTTGAATCCTCTTTCCTTTCCCCAGCTTTGTGGAACTCTGTTTCTAGGGTTTTGACAGAACATATTCTTGTCTTATTGCCTAATATCTGATCTACTTCCACTTGCTAGAGGAGCTTTGACCCTGTTCCAGATTTATCAACTCTGTTACAGCATCCTATATAAGTGTTCGTGTGTGTATTTGAACCGGGATTGCGATCACTGACCCGTGTTACTTCTACAGGCTTATACTGAACTTTGTATGCTTTTTGTTCGACCCTTGTTGTGTGGCGGAGTGAACTCTTTCATTCATGAGATTCAAGATTCCGTGAAAGAAATAAGATCGATGCATAGAATCTTGTCATCAGGGCTGCATTCTAAGCAGTTGAATTTCCCGAGAAAGAATCAAGTTTCTTACTTTGTTACATTTTTTACTCTTTTGCTCATCTATGCATTGTTCTATGTGACTAATAGGTGAATTTCACACCATATGTAACGAAGAAGGGTCGAGGGAGACATTCCAAGAGGAAGAAACACCGTCTCTTTCGTGGTCTCATCGACAAAACCTCTTAAAACCTTATGCTGGTATGTATGTACTATGTATGTACTTATGTATGTATCTTCTTCGTCCGAGTTCTCTCTCCAATCCACTTGCAGAAGGAACCTTCTGTTTTCTTGCAATGGAAACCAAAGTCAGTCTCTCTCTCAACTCCGTGGATGTTTTGTTTACTTTGATTATTCTGTGGCCGGTTAATGGTGAATTTGGTTTATAGATTCGGAATCATTTCTGGTTAACCGGATTGTACCGACCGGTATACCGGTACACAGTTGAGTAAGCTAGAGCGTCTGTATTCATCCTTTACCGCTGAATTATTTTGGACCATATTTCTGTCTTGTAATAATAGATTAATAGTAAAAATCCTAGGATGAAATTGGAATAAATGTAATAAATTTGGACATATTATTTACTATTTTTAATTGGGTAAATTATATGATTCAATTAAGTTTGTAAATCTAATTGACATTTAGGGAAAAAAGTATGAGAACGAATATCCAGATAACAACATACAATTACCATGGTATAATACTATAATTTATAATTCTTTATTTATTTTTAATTTTTTTTGGTCATTAGGTGATTTGGTGGTCATGGCCTAAGAAATAGGGGTGAACACGGGTCGGTACCCGGGATTTTTAGGGTATTCGAACCCGAACCCGACAGATAATATATTTTAAAACCTAAATTCGAATCCGAGTTTTCGAATACCCGAAATATATTACCCGTGAGATAATTTTTGGATACCTGCGGATATCCGAACCCGACAAATTTTAATTATATTTTTTTAAAATTTTATAAATTTATAGATTATATACAAATAATTCATAAAATTAGTGAAAAATATTAAAAATATTTATATTAAAAATGATTAAATAATAAAATAATAGTTTATATATATATATATATATATATATAAATATAAAAATTCAAGACAATTGATAGATATTTTTATAATTTTTAAACTTTTAAATAAATATTATTTATTTTTTATTACTCGGGTACGCAGGTAATTACCCGATCCGAAAGTATAAACCCGAACTCGAATCCGAATCCGAATCTGAGTTTCAGGTTTTAGATATTTTAAAATGCGATCTCTATCTCATAACATAATGGATACCCGATTTTCGAATATCTGACCCTCGGATCGGGAGGGATACCCAATTTTTATGTATTTTTGTCCAACCCTGATAAGAAGTCAATGGAAGCATTGGCCTTTTTATTGTGTCTCCTCAATTAGAGGCGGTGTTTGTAGCTTCTTCTATCTAATCATTCCCTTTAATTATTTTTCTCTATTGATATCAATATAATTGGACTCTATATCTATGTATTATGCACATTACTGAAAATTATATCTAATGTTTCGAGATAGTTTTTTGAGTATTGGCTGTATTTTGGTAAGTTTAATTTCAAATTCGATTCTTGAAAAAATTTATATTTATTCGATTTTATATATTTTTAATTTATATTCGGATTTTAGAATTTAATTATATTTAGTTTTTTTTTTATTTTTTTGGAAAAAATACATATAAATATCCGAATTTTTACAAAAATTCCAAATAAATATCTGAATTATAAAATTTTCAGATAAATACCTGAATTTTTCAAAAATTTTACATAAATACCAAATTTTTTATAAAATAAGTGAAATCTTAATCCATTACCAACGTTAAATTTAAAACGAAATCCATCAATAATTGATGACTTAGCATTCTGACATCGTCAACGAATGTTGTTTCATTTGGTAAAATTTTCAAAGTTTGGATATTTGTATAGAAATTTAAAAAAATTCAGATATTTATTTGAGAATTTTATAGTTTAAGTATATACGTGAGAATTTTATAAAAATTTGGGTAATTATATGCAATATTCTCTTTGTAAATGATTTTTGGATTATTTTACAATTTTAATTATGAAATTTGATTATTTTAATTCTAAACAAATTATACCATATCCGTTCAATATTTTTCCGTTTAGTGGCATTGAATTCCTATAATTTCTTCCAGATTATGACACATTAAGCACGAATTTTTCCCCATTGGTAAAAAAAAGTCCTTAGGGATTTGGCAATACATGTTTATGAAACATTTAATTATCTGTGATTAGTTTTTGGGAAACAGTTTTCTTTCTATTTTTACAAAATAAAAGGTAATAATACCTTTATTACGAGTTAGTATATAATTTTAATTTAATTCACTCATTTATACGTATTTGAAACGGAAATACAATATATAAAAATGCACTATGAGATTGGAAATGCAATAGTTACTCAACAATGTAAATGTGTACTAATCAATACACGAGCGAAGTCCAAATCAAATCCAAATTTTGTTAGCAACATTAATAATAATATAAAATTAAGTCTAAGTTTGTAATGCAATTATCCATCTAATAATCGTTTTAATTAATTATATTTAAAAAAATTTGTTTTTTTGTCTTGTCGTCCGTGAATCGTCTGCGCGTGGAATACTCTTTTGCCAATTGCCATTCTGATTCTCGGTAGTGACCTTCACGATCTCTCTCTCTCTCCTATGATTCGGATCACCACATGACTCGTTCTCCATCCCGTAAAAGAACGTGCCAGAACCAAATTTCCTAAATTTGCCTACCTTCCTTTAGAGCTCCACGATCCAGGGGAGGAAGACCAAAGAACGAGTAAAGCTCCAAACCCGTCATTCTTCTTCGCGAGATCTTTCGTGGGTCTCCTCCAATTCACGAATTTGATTGAGAAAAACGCATTTTTCTTGATTTTGTTTCCTGGGTTTTTGTCGAGTTGATTGATGCCTGTGGTTGCTGGAGCTATATCGAGTTCCAGAGACATGGGTTTTGACGAGAAGAAGAACAAGGGAGGAGGAAAAGGGGAAGAGAACACGTCCAAAACGGTGTCGTCTCATTACGAGAGCACCGATGAGGAATCCATGGGGAGACAGATGAGCGAGGTTTCTCTTGGCGCGACGGAGGAAGAGGAAGAAGATGAAGCCTCTCTTGGTGAGAAATTACAGTTGGGCCCTCAGTACACTATCAAGGAGCATCTCGAGAAGGATAAGGTTGTTTCTTCTTACTCTCTTTTTTTTTGGTAAACTGTTTCTTCTTATTCTATTCCCCCTTTTTCATATTCTGCATTTTTTTTCCCATTTCTCTGGATTGAATGCGTGCGATTTCTTGTGAAATGTGTTTGTTCTTCTGAATCTGGTAGGATGATGAGAGTCTCAGGAAGTGGAAGGAACAGCTCCTGGGAAGTGTGGATATGAACAGTACCGGAGGTACAATTACTTCATTTCTTAAAAATTTATGAACTTTTTTCTAAATTTCGAGTTGGGTATTTGCAATGTGGGTGATCTTTATAGGTTTGATGACTTTTCAGGTCGTACAGATTTGTGATTAATGGCAATAGTTTCGTGTTTCCCGTTGTTTCATGTTTGATGTTTCTCTGTAAGCCAAAAGATTTGAACAAGGACTCTGTTCTATGTTGTTGATTACCTTAGTAGGCCAGATTGGTCATTGATTCTTTGCTTGTTTTCTAAGGAATGTGGCTAGGACAATCCGACCAAGTTTCCTCGACCAGAATTTCTTTCCTTCTCATCGAGCTTTTTCTTGTTTCACTTGTCTGGATGTCGTTTTTTTTGTTCGTGTTCGTTGTGCTTTGGTTGTGAATGTTCTCTACAGATGCATCTAGTTTCTATCTATCACTTTATATCCGATGCTGAATCCGGCAATGAATCATGCGGTTTATTATGCATTTTCTTTTTTTATGATCGAGACATTGAATTATGTGACATCAAACACGTTCAAGTGTTGTATGTAGCATAATACTTTCTTGATTCCGGAGATTTTACGTATACAATGTCCGTTTTCTTGTGTTACCCATCAACTTGAGTATTAATTTGTGCAGAGACTCTTGATCCCGAAGTGAAGATCCTTAGCCTTGTGATCGTTTCTCCGGGTAGACCCGATACCGTTCTTTCGATTCCCGAGGGAGGAAACATCAAGGGCTTGTGGTTTACATTAAAGGAAGGGAGCAAATACAACTTGAAATTCACATTTCAAGTTAGCAACAACATTGTGTCTGGCCTTAGGTACACAAGTACGGTCTGGAAGACCGGTGTTAAAGGTAAGAAGCTCGCTATTATCGGATTTATTAATTATAGATAACGACAATTACAAGATTACTTCATTGAAAAATATAATCTTTTGCCATTTTCAGTGGATAGAACAAAGGAGATGCTTGGAACTTTTAGTCCTCAGCTTGAGCCGTACACTCATATGATACCGGAAGAGTCCACTCCTTCGGGGATTTTTGCTCGAGGTTCATATTCTGCGAGAACTAAGGTTAGTTTTTAGCCGGTTTGCTTTCATCCACTCCTAAGGTACATTTTTCAATTCATATACACAGTCCACTGTTTACAAAGATATCGAGAATTTGATTGATTATCTCATTTCTTGAGTGATCATATAATTTCATAAAACTGGGATTTGATCGAGACCCATTTGGTTGTGTGTAATATATAACTGGGTCTGAGCTTGATACCCTTAGTTTATGGAGCCAGATTGCGGTGGACAAACAGGGTTAGACATTGATGAAGGAAGAAGCCATGAACCCTAGTGAACATTTGATCTTTTTTTTCCTCCGTAAACCCTATTTCTTACGATTTCTCGGTATCCGGTTTCAGTTTCTCGACGATGATAACAAGTGCTACTTGGAGATCAACTACACATTCGATATCCGTAAAGAATGGCCTGCAACTTGAAAATGGAAAGACTCTCTCTCTCTCTCTCTGTATTGGAACATGTTAAGTGGTGAATCAAACATATTAACCAGTTCGTCTTCATTCATGTCTGCGGCTAGAAGTTGGTAGTTTGGAACAAGAACATGAACATCATCATCATCATCATCATCTTTGAGAAGAAGAAGAAGAAGAAGAAAACATTGTATCCCTTAAAAATGTTGATAATGATTTCCTGTAATAGTTTCTGAAGGCTTTTGTTCTGTTCGGTTCAGTTTGAATGCTTATGGAATCTTCCATTGTTAGGTTTGGTTGATAAACCTCAGTTTGTGAGTTCTGTTTTTGTCGGATTCGTCACCTAAGAACATTCTGTGTTTTAAAACCTATTTTGGATGGAAAAAATCCCAAAAAAAAATATTTGAATTTCTCAATTTTCACAAAATAAAATTTAAATTTTATTTTTTATCAAATAAAATCTCAATTTTATTTTTCAATAAAAAATAAACTAGAACTTTATAATTTTTGTCATATGTTGATATGGTGTTCTGATATCATGACATGTAGATGATGATATATCAAATGTAGTCAAAATATTGACTTATCACGTAGATGGTCAATATATCATTGATAAAAATTATAAAATTCAGATTTTTTTACTGAAAAATGAAATTTAGTTTTTTTTTTATAAAAAACAAAGTTTAGGTTTTATTTTGTGAAAACTTATAATATCAAATATTTTTTGGGATTTTTTTTAACGGCTTAGAATTACATCCGACTAAAATATACAAAATATTTATGATTTAAAAGTTGTAGAATATTATTATTCGAAGAAATATAATGATTAGATTATAGGAATATAAAGATATCCTGATAATTTAGTTTTTTTGGATAAAATCGAATTGAATTAACATTGGGAGTAAATATATACGAAATAATTATTATCAAAAGTTATAGAACACTATAATTATCGAAAGTGTGTACCGATGCAGATATTGTAAAATGTTGTATGAATTTTAAGATTCTTTTTTTTATTATGGCCAATTTGAATTATTACATGAACTAAAATATCCGCACTAATATTATAAAATGAAAACTAACCCAAATGCAATGAAAATTAACAATTTCTATACGTGAGATCGGAATGAAGTTTAGACCACTCCAAAAAAAAAAGACTGTAATTTATTTGAAAAGTTTAATTTATAAAAAATGGGGACTAAGGGAAAATTCCAAAAAAAAATACAAAATTTTTTCAATTTTGACCAAAAAACACCAAACTTTATTTTTTGTCAAATAAATATTAAACTTTTTATACGAATCTAAAAAAACACTGAACTTTTTAAGTGATCCAAAAAAATATATGAATTTTTCTGTGATTATAAAAAAAAACATTGAAATTTTTTAATGGTCCAAAAATATATATAAACTTTTTTCGATTGTAAAATAATCTGACATGTTTGCGTCTCATTATGTCACGTTAGTCATTTTATTTATTTTGATAATCGTAGAAGAGTTAAATGTTTATTTTGTCAAACTTAAAAAATTTAATGTTTATTTGGTAAAATAAAAAATTCAATATTTTTTTTGTCAAAATTTGAAAGTTTAGTGTTTTTTTGAGATTTTCCTAAAAAAATCATATAAGACTAGGAGCCTCCTCCACAAGGCCTTGCAATTAGCGTCTCATTATGTCACGTCAGTCATTTTGTTATTTTGACTCTTATGATAAAAAAATGAGACTGTCCATCAATCAAGTAGGAGATTTAGCAAATTTCCCGTTAAAAGTTACTGTTTTTCATTAGCCTTTTGCTTTGCAGAAGATTTGACAAGTTTACCGTTAAAAGTTACTGTTTTTCATTAGTCTGATACTCTGATTGTTCAAGCACCAAACCCATGTAGGGATGCCAAAGAGGTCCAAAACTCGAAATCCGCCCCTAGTCCGCTCCCAAAAAAATAAGGGTTAAGACTTAAAAATATAGACTCCGATTTCGAGTTTTCAAACCACGGATCAAATGGGTTTCGGGTCGGTCGGGCTTGGGGCCCTGTAAACCCTTTTTGGGCTGTGTTAATAAGTGGTTGGTTTTGTGTTGAAAGTTACTCTCTTTTCAGGCAGAAAACACACTTGGAAACTCGGTTGCTTATAACTCAAGTAAGGTCTCTTGTCTGCATGCATTAGCAACGCATATGGTCGACTGATACTCATTAGATACCTCCAAAATTCAATGGCTGAATGTTTTTCTTACATTTTCTCCGCCATCTCGTTTCAGTTTCTCGATGATGATGATGATACTTGAAGATTCGAACCCCGGGCCTTGGACGACATCCATGATGAGAATGGAACACAGTACACGTGAACATATCGTCCCATAGATGCTCCTGTTCTTTAGGTCTTTGGTCCTTGTACCTTTAGCAGTGGTTAATTTTGATCTGCATTTCGATAAGTTGCTTGTGGAACAAGCAATCATTTTTTTTTTATCGATGAACACTGAATCGAGTTTAAAGTTGGAGACTTTATCGATTTTTTCTCTGTAATTTTCATCCTTGAATCGAAATTAAAAGTTCCGGTGAGTGTGTTTAGTAGATCTGAATGAAGGGATCTATGTTATTATTATCGGATCAGAACCATTAAGATTTATTTTGCTTTTCTATATATATATATATATATGTAATTATAGTTTTATAATGAAAATCAATATTAATTTTATTTCTATATCTCCAGTAAAATCAAATAAGTACCGTTTATTTTCTTTATTTTTGGCCAAAAGATTATCAATAAAAGATTAAAAGAAGATAGTAATAATAAGGGGAATAGGGAAAAAGCCAAAATGGATGAGAGTCACATTTTCAATTCCTCCGTCTTCGCGGGTCCTCTGGCCAGCACGCTTTTCTCTCCTTTGCATTTGCTTCTGATCAGTTTCGCCCAAATTCACAAATTACCCACACACACACACAAAAAAAAAATTACGGCAAAAAAAAAGGGAAAGGGTTGATCGAAAGTATCTCTCTCTGCCCGTCAAGAACAACATTGAAAGATCCAATCTTTATGTCGTGTTTCGGAATCTTCTGAGGTACTTTTTTTTTTGTTGTTGTTTCCGTCTCATCTCATGTCTTTCTCACACGGGGCTCTGCGTGATTCCTTGAATCGAAATCGGCAAATCGCCATTGCCTATTGCTCGTGTTCCGATTTCATCTCTAAATCATCTGGTTTGATTTTAGGTTTTCCGTGTTATTGAAATCGTTAATTTCTCAATTGGGTTCTCCTTGATCCTGTTCTCAGAAATCAATGGCCTTGCCGGTTTCAGATTTTACGATGCGAGTTCTGTTCTGATGTTTGCGTTGTAGGATTAGGGTTCCATTTGGGTGACTTGGGATTGAAGAAAAGAAGGGACAGTAGCCATGTCTAGTTATGTGGGTGTGCTTGTTTCGGATCCATGGCTTCAGAGCCAGTTCACTCAGGTCGAGTTACGAACCCTTAAGTCCAAGGTGATTGATGGATTTTCGTTTCTATGGCTTCTTCCTCGAATTTGTGGCTTTCTGGTGAAAATGGTTAACCTGTGTTTGCATATATGCTTCTTAGTTCATCTCGATTAGGACTCAATCAGGTCACGTCACCATTGGAGATTTGCCTCCAGCTTTTGCAAAGTTGAAGGCGTTTAATGGAACCTTCGAAGAGGAAGAGATCAAGACTGTGTTAGGAGAGACGTATAAAGACTCGGAAGAAGAAATTGAATTCGAGACCTTTCTCCGGGTGAGTTCCTCTTCAGAGACGAAATCATTTTCACCAGGATGCGGTTTTTTTTTAATCATTTTGATGCTGAATTGTTTTCCGAAATTGGTCGGCAGGCATTCTTGAGCGTTCAAGCCCGAGGAATCGAGAAATCAGGAGGCTCGAAACATTCTTCTTCGTTTCTGAAAACTAGCACAACTACAGTTCGTCACGCCATTAACGAATCTGAGAAAGCTTCTTATGTTGCCCATATCAATAGTTACTTAGCTGAAGATCCATTCTTGAAGAACTTTCTTCCGATTGATCCAACCACTAATGCCTTATTCGATTTGGCCACAGACGGGGTTCTGCTTTGGTAAATTCCCTAATGTTATTTCAATCATAAAATCTGGCCTGGTTTGATGGCCTCATTGCATTTTATTGCAGTAAGCTTATCAATGTAGCGGTTCCCGGGACCATAGATGAAAGAGCTATCAACACTAAGAAGGACCTTAACCTATGGGAGAGGAATGAGAACCATACTCTTGGTCTTAATTCTGCTAAAGCCATTGGCTGCACTGTCGTTAATATCGGTACACAGGATATGGTTGAAGGAAGAGTGAGTTTTTTCCATGATCTTCTTCTTAAGTTTTTCAAGTTACAACTTTTTTTGCCAAATTGGTTTACTTTTTTTTCGGCTTTCTTGTTTCGGTAGCCCCATCTCGTACTCGGACTGATATCTCAGATTATAAAGGTACTCCACCAAACATGCCATCCACCTTTGACCTGTGTTGATCACAGTTAAGAGTCTATTTGTCACGTTTCTTTTTACCTGTGATGGAATTCTTCAGATTCAATTATTGGCGGATCTTAATCTGAGGAAAACTCCCCAACTCGTGGAGCTCATCGATGACAGTGAGGTCGAAGTTTCTTGATCCTTCCATAGTGTTACATCATTGATATGAACGTTGGGATTGGGCATGTTTATATACCTCTTTCTTAGCATATGGGATTTGCAGGATGTGGAAGAGCTCATGGGTCTAGGTCCCGAAAAGGTTTTACTGAAATGGATGAATTTTCATCTGAAAAAAGTCGGGTATGAGAAGCAAGTTACAAACTTCTCTTCGGATTTGAAGGTAAACAGACCGATCAAGTCTAGCACTCTCTCAGAATAATCTAAGGGCTAATAATCGTTTATTGTTTCAGGATGGAGAGGCTTATGCTCACTTGCTCAATGCCCTTGCCCCTGAGCATAGCACTCTCTCAACCTTAGAGACAAAAGACCCGACAGAAAGAGCGAAAATGGTTCTAGAACAAGCTGAGAAGCTGGACTGCAAGAGATATATTTCTCCCAAGGACATTGTGGAAGGCTCGACAAATCTTAATATTGCTTTTGTTGCCCAAATTTTCCAACATAGGTAAAGGGAAAGGGGATGGAGATTTGATAAATGGTTACTTCTCGTGTTCTTTAATTAGTATGGATGTTAGAGAGCCATTTACTATACGTTTCAGGAACGGATTAACAGTTGACATCCAGAAGATGTCGTTTGCTGAGATGATGACGGATGATGCTCAGACATCGAGAGAAGAAAGATGCTTCAGACTTTGGATCAACAGTCTGGGAATAGCTACTTATGTAAACAATGTCTTCGAAGACGTTAGAAATGGGTGGGTTTCTCTCTTAGAATTGTGCAAAGAGATCTAGTTTTGTTTCATCTTCTTGCCACGTTTTTTTTCTGATCAACAAGCATTTGTGTAGATGGGTTCTGCTGGAAGTTCTTGACAAAGTCTCGCCTGGATCTGTTAACTGGAAACTCGCTAATAAGCCTCCTATCAAGATGCCATTCAAGAAGGTAGAGAACTGCAACCAAGTCATACAAGTCGGCAAAGATTTGAGCTTCTCCCTCGTGAACGTGGCTGGCAACGATTTCGTGCAAGGAAACAAGAAGCTCATACTCGGTAAAGATTCCAAGCTTCGTGGGTCATAGAGTAGTGTGTTCTTGATTGCTTAACATTATGTCTCCAGACATATCTCCGTAGACGAGAATTTCCTGATTAGTTTACATATCTTGTTCTTGTTCTCAGCATTTTTATGGCAATTGATGAGGTTTACAATGCTCCAACTGCTCAAGAACTTGAGATCATGCTCACAGCACAAAGAGATCACAGATGCAGATATACTGAACTGGGCTAATGGAAAAGTCAAGAAGGCCGGTAGGTCCTCTCAAATGGAGAGCTTCAAGGTACAGAATGACTTCAAGAATGTACACTCACACACATATAAACTAAGCTAAGATGATTCAGTAGTGACATTCCCTGCCTTCCGACTTTAGGACAAGAACCTCAGCAGCGGGATTTTCTTCCTCGATCTTCTCAGTGCTGTCGAGCCACGAGTGGTAAACTGGAGCATTGTCACGAGCGGAGAGTCAGGTATAACAAAAATCGCACACGACCATTGTTTCGTGGACAAAACATTTCAGAAACCATATCTATTAACATCCTCTTGTCCTGAACTTTCAGATGATGACAAGAGGCTGAATGCTAATTACATAATCAGTGTGGCAAGAAAACTCGGCTGCTCCATCTTTCTATTACCCGAGGACATTTTCGAGGTAAAACCCCGAAATACGATGCTATCGGTGGTTTTCTTTTTGGGTTTCAAGTGAAAAATATTCAAGATCAATGGTTTCAATTCATATGCCCTTTCAGGTGAATCAGAAGATGATGCTCATTTTGACAGCAAGCATCATGTACTGGAGCCTGCAGCAGCAAGGGGAAGACGGTGAATCAACGGCTTCGGAAGCTGGAGCCGAAGTCGCTGACGGGGCAGAAGTCTCTGACTCGGCCGTCGACAGTGCTGCTCCGTCCGAGATGGGTAGCCCCATTGCAGGGGCTGAGGGGGAAAAGTGAACCAAGTGATCGTGTGGGGTCAAAATATAAATAATGGATAGTTGAGGATTGTTTTTTTTTTCTGTGAGACCCACTTCTTGTAATAAGATGGATCACGGAATGGTCCTTCCCCGAAGGGGTTCCATTTTTTGGTTGGATGTAAATTTTCTTGATTACTCTTCTTTTTTCCTTAATAAATATATATTTTTTTCTCTTAACAAAGAAATATTCATATCATATCCAATACCATCATCTATGTTGTTTTCATCCCAAAAACAAACGGGTATATATATATATATATACATATATATATACGCACCATATTAGTCATATGATGTTTTTATTAACAAGATTCGAAGAATAACTTGGGAAATTGCATATTGTTGATAAGTACATATTAGTATTTTTAAACAAAATAGATATAAACTTAATTTTAGTTTTACCCGACACCTCCATGGAATCTGTATCAGGGATGCAAAACGGGTGGTTTGGTTAGTTTGGTCCGGTTCGGTCCGAGTCAGCATATTTTAGACCTGGCTCGGTTGCGATCCGTTTTTCACGAGTTAAAAATAAATCTGGTTTGATTCAGATCGTCTCGACTCACCCAAAACATAATAAAAATATTTTTAAAATAATATTAAAAACAACACAATCTTCACAACAATGTTAGAAACACACATTCATTATGCACAAAACTTATACCAAACACACACTTGGGAAAAGGAGAGCCAATACACGTTTTAGGGTTTTCTACTTTACATTTTCTTTTTTTACCATCTCACCAATTGGGAGGATGTGAACAAAACAACAAAGAGAATGATTATTGATCCGGGTTCGGTTCGGTTTAATTCGGTTTTCCACAAGAAGATTGAAGTAATTTAAATAAGGAAAAATTAAAATTAAAAAAGTGATTGAAAATTATGTTCTTTATGTACTTGAAATCATCCTGAGGGGCAAAAGCAAATCCCTTCTTGGAAACTCTCTCATATACACTTCTCAGTCAGGGTCCGGTCCCGACAAGTTTCTTCCTCCTCCTTTCGGTTTTATTGGGCCGTCTCGGGGCTCGGGCTCGAGCTCTGCTATTTCTCTCCCTCTTTCAGAGAGTTCAGCCTCCGCAGTCTCTGGTCGAGTTCTGCCATTACTGCTGGTTCTTGCTTCTTCCTCTGCTTCGATATGGTGTTGGTCGTCATTGACCCGATTTTATCAAATGCCACCTGAAAATGTTCACGAAAATACGGATTAGGGCATCTCGGGTGTGAACTGCTTCTCGGGTTTTTTGATGGTTTGGTCTTTCGGTTTGGCTCACCGTTAATAACTCGTCTGGGTCGAAGAGATGGTGAGTAGTTTTCTGCAGAATATTGATCACGTCGCCGACCTGGTGGGTAAGAAGCAATGCATCTTCTTTCATCTGCAACGGGCGAAACCCGACAAGAAATCCGGTAAAGATAGAACCGTGGATCGGATTAAAGGAAAACACCCGGCGGAAAAATGGATGGTCGGGAGAAAGAGATGCAAAAAACCTTGAACATCGCTAAAGCTACATGGATAAGAACCTTCGCTCCTTCGTAGAAAAGAACATCCCATACCCGAAGAGTCGTCTGCAAAAGCAAAAGCTCTTTCGGTACAAAATTCTGCAGGGAAGCAAGATTCAGGTAATGTTTCACGAACCTCGGAAGGCAAACTTTTCGAGAAGAGGCATAAAAACCATTCGGTTGCCACAAGCGAAACATCGAAGCCAATGTCTTCGAGATGGGTAGCTATCCTGCAAATCATTTCGAATCGAAGGTATTCTCAGATGGGGGGATACCATAAGAATTTGATCAAGTCCCGACAAGAAAGAAGAAAACGTTACCGAGGACATTTTTTGGTAAGAAAATCTTTGAAAACCCGTTGCTCGACATGGCATCCGGACAAGTTGTTTGTGTAGCAGTCATTGACTAACACGTTCTCCAACAGGACAGCGAGCATCCAGAATGCTTCTTCTTCCGTCTTCATGACGAGTAATAACAATGCTGCAACATAATTTAGGCCCTATACAAATGGCAATGGTAAGAAAAACCCGATTGAGATAAGATCGTCAGAGAGAGCGGGCAGAGAATAACAAGTGTGTACCTGACAATAACCAACATCAGAGTCACGGAAGGAATACCCGACAAGCACCCGTCTAAGAGCGGCATGACCTTCCGGAGTGTCTAACCACGGGTGACCGGGGAACGTCCGGGGCAAGTCCTGCAAATTCGCACAACATCAAGAAAGAATAATCAGAAGATCATTTAAGATTTTTTTGCTGAATCTGCAGATACAAGATCGAAATCAACTATTTATAACCCAAGCTTTGGCATCTTGGATCACAAAAAACTCGAAAATGGCGTAACATGTTTGGATCATTACGGGTTTGAGGCTTCAGTCTGGCTGCAAAGATCCACTCTTCTCACATCTAATGGAATCAAGCTACATTAGTGATGGTCTAACAAGTGAACTCAACAGAGAGATTTCATTGCAAAATTAGCGGATTCCTACAGAAACTGTCACTAGAACTGGAGTGTTCCTGAATGAACTTGAAACTGATTCTAAAAGCTTTTGGATCATGAAAATCTCGAAAAGAAAACACAAACAGAACAAGTAAGTGGATCTTATGGGTTAGAATCTAAAAACACCATGGAACAAGTCTAGAACCGATAAGAAGGGGCGAAAGATTTTGAAGTGGAGACACAAATTCTCAAACAATCCTAAATCCATTACGACTTTATGGTCTCCATGAAATGGAAACACGATTCTCAGTTCCCAGATGACAAATCCGAATGACAGACCAAACCAAATCCTAAAAACCAAGGAATGAACAGCAGAAACTCTCAGAAACAAGACAGGATTTTACAGTTCATAGAGCAGCAACAGAGAAAGCAAAACCAAAGATGATACTACAGATTCGGAAGGCTTACATGATCGATCTGCCGCGTCGCCGCCGTGACCTTCCCATCGACGGCCTTGGTCAAGTCACTGTAATAACTCTCCGGCACGGTCGACTTCTTCTTCGCCGCACCCGACAGTGAGAACCACACCTTCGGTCGGAGCACCGGAGGAATCCCTTTCCTGATCAGCCTCTTCAGCGTGATCGCATTAGTCAAGGTCGAGATCTTCAGCGACGATTTCAACGCAATCCCGTCTGAAACCGACAGGATCTCCGGCTGGAGATACCAGTTCGCGCCCTTGCTCGCCTCGAGGGCCCACCAAACTCTTCCCTGGTTCCTCACCTTCTCCCTCACCTCGTTCAACACATTCACGTCGTCCACATTTCCCTCCACCGTGAATCCGTACAGGTCCTGGAATTTCACGGTGAGGTTCGCACGCCGTGCGTGGATGCTCGGCCGGAGGATCGGAATCTGGGCTTGCAGTTCAAGGGCAAGGTCCCTCTTGCTCTGGGTCCCAAACATCCTCGGATTTTTCTGATTCTCTGTCTGAATCCCAAATGGGTTCCGGATATTTTTTTTCCCCTCTTTTTATCCCCAATTTTCTCGTCAAAATCGGAAAACCCACGAGCTTCGAACCATGACGACGTCAAAATTTTCTTGGCTGCTAGAGAGAACAGGAAAGCGATCTCACTCCAATTATATAAAAGGGTTTTTCAAAGGAAAATTAATCAAATCATAATATATATATATATATTAAAATACAAAGTCGGAACCTTTAATTATTTTATTGCTATCACGTTCTACAGACGCTATTGCCTTGAAGCTCCCGTCTCTTCTCCTCTACGCTGTCAAATTTCTCGAATTTTTCAGCAAAAAAAAAAAATCAAAACCCAGTAGCAGAAAAAGGAAAAGAAGAAGAAGAAGAAAGATTATCCTCCATCCCAATCAATGAGACAAAACTCAATACGATTGGGAACGAAAACGAAGGCATCCCAAATATAGAAATGGAACCTAAAAAAAGAAAAAGAAAAAGAAAAATCGAAAATTTCCTCCCAACCAAACAGGAGATAGAGAGAAAAAAATTATAACTTGGAAGAATTGGGGGAAAAAAACAGAGCAGCGTTGAATCCCGCGTCTCCCGGGGAAGAAGAGAAAGAAAGCGCGAGGAGGAAGATGCAATGTAAGGTGAGGGAGAGAAAATCTCGTGATGAGAAGAAGTGAATTCGAGATAAGATTACGGGGTTAAATGAATAATCTAATATTTCTGTGGGGTCAAATTATAATTTGTTTAAGATAATTCTTTCGAACGTTGAGGACTGGATAAGTGGAAGAGCCAACAGATTTTGATTTTGATACTACTTTTTAATGAAATGACTAATATACCCATAGTTGCTCTGCGCTGCTGCCTTGTAGCTGCCATCCATTTCCCATACGCGGTTTTGACCTTTTGTGGGACTTTCGTTATTAAGCTGGGTAGTTAAGGGTAAAAAAGTAGTTTCAGATCTCACGTCCGAGTCTGGAGACGAGTTGAGGGAGAGGATAAACGACGTCGTATAGGCGAAAGTGGGTCCCATTTTAATCGAGGTTGACACGTGATTGGACGTGGGAGAGAGAATCAATCATATCGGACGGGTGAGAATCACCGCTATGATTCATTGATTCCTTTGATTCACCATTTTGCTCCTCATGAGACGTAGAGTCCACGTGGCGTCACCAGAGACAATCCTTGGTTACAAAACGAGTTTAACCAAAAAAAATTCAGCAGTGGTAGACAGAAGATATTTTTTTTCTCTCTTTTTCCCGAGGAGGAAAGTAGTAGAAATTGCATTTTTTTTACTTCCATATTTCTTTTTTTATTAATTATACAAAATAGTTATATTTGATTTGCTTTTGATATTAAATGGATGCGAATTCTGAAATACCAATCTGAATTGGTTGCGTCCGAATTTTTTTTAAAAGATTCCGTATTAAGGAATGAGTTCGATAAGAAATGTAATTACAATTATATTTTAAACCATTATATAAAATTATCTATTAAAAAATTATGCAATTTAATATAGTTGCAATATTTGTTCATATTAATTGGTTTTTATTAGGTTAAACCTATTTTATTCCATTGAAATTGGGTTGCGTTTTAATTTTATATTTAAATAAAAGAAATATTCTGAATGTAAATTGAGATAGCTCAATCCAATCCAAATATGTTTAATTCAAAATTAATACGATTCATTTGCGAAAAATAAATATAAATTATAAATTAAGTTTGACCACATTAATCTGAAAAACGAAATGAAATTTTATCTTATCTCTTATAATTTGATACAAAAAATCATGTGACGAATAAAAAGTATCATTTATCATTATTTATTTAGCAATATATGTTGTTAATTATATATAGAATTAAAATGATTCACCTTAATAATAACTTGTAGTTATTATGTTGGAGTGGAGTGCATATGATATATATGCATATATATTGAAAATATCATCTAAAGAAATCTTTCTATTTTGGTACCTTATACACCGATATATATTTACATTGTTGTAGCAAAAAAAACGTACAGATTGTCGTGGAAAAGCTATTCATTATAAAAATTAAATCATTAAGAAAAACTAGAAACCAAAAAAGTATATTGTTAAAAAAATAAATCTAAAACTTAAAAATTTAAACTGAAATTTGAAATAACCACACCTAACTAAAATCATATCACTTGACTATAAATAATTTAATTTATTTTCATCGACATAGTTATATTTCATTTAATACTTCAATTTTTAACATCATATTTACAGAAAAAAAGCCCACGCCAGATTTTTAAGAGACTATTTTTAAAGTATGCCTTTTACTACTTTAAACAAAAAAAACTTATAATTTTGCATGCATGATAAATCTAATGTAATTATTATATATCCCATTTATTTCTTCCACGGCAGTCGTGGAGTCCATTATATTTATGCCGTTTTTATTCTAGGTGCATTATTTATTTCTAAATGGACGGATGTCTATTGCATATATTAATATATATATTTTTTATGTTTTTTTTCTGTACCGTCTAAAATAACTATATATCATGCATACGAAATTCAAACGGTTCGGTTTGATAATAGTTTTATCCGTTTTATAAAAATTATATCAAATTAAAACCGAATCTTGAATGATTCGATTCGGTTTGAAATGGTATCGATATATAAATACCAAATAAACAGCGAAACATAATATTTGCACATAAATTGATAGATAATTTGGATTTAGTTCTTCATTTATCGGGTTCGATTTGAAAACAGTTTATTCGGTATTATTAAAAAAAATATATCAAATCATAACTGAATGTTATTTGGTTTGGTTCGATACAATTCAGTTTTGATTTATATCGGTTTAGTATAGGTATGATTTGTATATTGGACCAAAATTTTACTTTTCTAGGGATATTTATATATCCCTATAAATTAAATATCTTAAAAAATATTTAATGATATAGTACAATTCATAATAACAAAGATAAAAATGTCAGAAATACGAAAAATTCATTATAAAATAAAAAATAGTTTGATTTATTATATATACTTAACATTATTTTTTATTAGGTTAACTAGTTAAAATTTTTTGAAATAATATTTAAAATATAAATTTTAATACTACCACATCTCAAGTTTGAGCCCACCTGAATACATCACAATATAAAAAAATTTAATACTATTGACCTAGGGTTAGGAAAAAAATTGAATACGTTGGAGGAAATGTGCTGAGGTTCGTAAGAGGCATACACGTCGATTTATTTTCATATTATTATTATTATTATTATTACGGAAAATCAAAAAAAAACACTGAAGTTTACAATTTTGACAAAAAAACATTGAATTTTATTTTTTGTCAAATAAACATTAAACTTTTTAAACGACACTAAACTTTATAAATGATCCAAAAAATACATAAACTTTTCTACGATTATTAAAAAAACACTGAACTTTTTTAGTGATCCAAAAAAATATATGAACTTTTTTCGATTGTAAAAAAAACTAAGCAAAATAATCTGACGTGTTTGCATCTTATTGGGCCACGTCATTCATTTTGTTTATTTTGACAATCGTAGAAGAGTTAAGTGTTTATTTTGTCAAACTTAAAAAATTTAATATTTATTTGATAAAATAAAAAGTTCAGTATTTTTTTGTCAAAATTGTAAAGTCCGTGTTTTTTTTGGGATTTTTCTTTATTATTATTATTATTATTATTATTATTATTATTATTATTATTATTATTATTATTATTATTATTATTCAATGTAAGCAGCCCACGACTCCGTTACCTGCTTAAATTGTTTTTTCCCCAAGTGATATAAAAAGGATGGCTAGGCCCAACTAGGCCCAGATCTTTTTAAATCAGTTTGTTTTGAGTTCAGATTATTGTAGTCCGTTTTTACCAATTAAAAAAATTTTGGCAAGCCCAATCATATAAAAATAAAAATATTAAATATATTAAAATAATCTCCTCGCCAACAGCAGCTGATTAGCTTCTATGTCCACTGTCCCCTCAAACTCCTCAGTTCGGCGACTGTTTTCTAATGGAGATGGATGGTCATCGGATTCTGGAATTGTTTGCATCAGTCGAAAATTTTGTAAGTTCATGATTAGTGAAATAATACAAAATGTATTTTTCATTCTCTCTTGACTTCTCTCTCTAATAAGATAGAAAAAAATGATATAAATACTCTAGTATGCAAATTTTATAAAAAAAAATTATGGAAGGAGTTATTACGAGAGTTAATGAACATATGATGGGAAAGAAATTAATACAATAATTTTGTCAAAAAAGTGTACGAAAAAAGTACAACAAACTATATGAGAATTTTACAAAACAAAGAAGATCAATGATTCTATTAATTTTTCCAATAAACTCAATTCTAAGGGGTTTAATCTTAACATATTTGGGTTTGCATTATGTGAATACGTTTTGCGGCTAACTAATATCAACCCTTTCGGTTTTGAGGTTTCGGTGGCTTCAAAACACTCCAATCCACCTTGTCCCCCTTCGGTGGCCATTTTAGTATGAAATGATTGGTCTACTTCTTTGAAAATGATCGATTCGTCGGAATATATATATATAGTTAACATTCCAAATATTTTTTTTTGTAACCAGATATCCTATATCAAGATCGACACTAATCTCGAAAATGAGAATCAGTCACGTGCTTTGGATTATACTCTCCCTCTCCGAAATTGAGATTCAAATTCAGGACATTTATTTAAGGAAGATTCACATATTAAATATTGAACTTTAACCAAATTTCCAAATTAAATACTCAACTATCTCACTTTCAAATTAAATACTCAACTATATTGAAATTCATAAATAAAAACTAAACTTTTCAAATTTTAACATATATCTAAGGGATAATCCCAACAAAAAAAACTTTACTTTTTTTTTCGTCACAATTTAAACCATATACTTTTTTTATCCAAAAAAACCCTATACTTTTCAAAATTTTAAAAATTATACACATTCATATACACATATTAATATTATAAGCACAAAATCAATTACACATTTATTTTTCACAAAATTAATTGCACATTTATTTTATATATTTATATGTATATATATGTTATATATATGTGTGATATATGTATTTTTTTCCTAAAAATCATTATATATATAAGATTATTTGTATATTGTTTTATATATAAGAAACTATTTTCCAAGAACATGTTTTTTTGGACAATTGAACTCATATAAAAATAATAAATAGTTTCTTATATATATAATGATTTTTAGAAAAAAATACATATATCAATTTATGTAAAATAAATGTGTAATTAATTTTGTAGAAAATAAATGTGTAATTAATTTTGTGCTTATAATAATTAATATGTGTATATGAATGTGTATAATTTTTAAAATTTTGAAAAGTATAAGATTTTTTTGGATAAAAAAAGTGTAGGGTTTAAACTGTGACGAAAAAAGTAAAGGGTTTTCTTTTGGATTATCCTTAGATATATGTTAAAATTTAAAAAATTTAGTTTTTATTTGTGAGCTTCAATATAGTTGAGTATTTAATTTGGAAGTGAGATAGTTGAGTATTTAATTTGGAAATTTGGTTAAAGTTCAATATTTAATATGTTAATCTCCCTTTATTTAATTCTGTTAGGTTTCAATCGGTTCAAACACATGGATATTTAATAAATACAATGGATATTTATAAGGGTAAAATCCCGGAAAAATCTCGAACTTGCTAAAATATAGAAAAAAAATCTTGAACTTAAAAAGTTGTCAATTAATACCCCGACTTGAAACTTTTAATTGGAAAATACCATGAACATGCAATTTGGTAGTTTATAAAACCGTTGACCACTTTGACCAAATTTTCAGGCGAACGGAAGTCTACGTATTATCGGATTGTTGATGACATCACAAAAACATCAACGATTTTAATTAAAAGTTTTACACAACAGTAATTTTTTTAAAACGAAAACCGGCTAAACCTGGTCTTATTGGTTTATGTGCTCTATGTTGTTTTACGATATGAGTAACGTCGTTGGTCGTGGCTTTGCGACGATTCTCCACTAATCCTCCCGTCCGTTTTTGTGACGAGTGTGTGATGGATGATCCGTCGCAAATTACGATGGATCAGGATTGACGGCGGGACTCGGAGCAAACGAACCGGCGGAATCGGTCGGAGGCATAAATCGCTGCATCATCTCCTCTAACCGACCGATCTTCGCCTGAGCTGCATCAAACTGAGCGATCTTCTCTCGAGCAGCTACAAGTTCCGCAGAAGTCTCCTCGTGTTTCCTTTTCAACTCCTCGACTTCACGCGTCAGATATACGTGGCGTATCACTGACGACGAAGATGCATCACCACCACCCTGTTGGTTTAGTGCTCTACGATGAACTGTTGTATGAGCTTTCTTTGGATACATTTGATGTATTTACACTTTCTATGAGTTTATGGATGAGTGTTTTTATTCATTACATGTTTTGGCATACTTGATGTGTGATGATATCCATGTATTGTTATGAACAATACTAAACTCCCTAGTCATGTATCATTGTGGGAATAATGATATACTAAGACTAGTATAATATGTGATTGATGATCATATAGATGATCATAGGTATTGGATACAATCACAATCATAGGTATTCGTTGGAGAATGGAATACTGGATTGACCCGCATGAGATTGTCACATGGATTAGCGTCATGACTTGAATCTCATATGGCGGTTCCATGATTGGATCCTAAGACCTGAGATATCTACGGAATCCAACATGACGAGTTGCGTACATTGATTACGTCAAACGTCCTGCGTAACAGGAGGACTATAAAGGCGTGTATCAGGTGCGAAACGAATCATGTGCTCGATTGTAGATAGTCAAGATGGGATTTGTACCTCTCGTAAAAGAGAGAGATATCGCTGGGCCCCTCGTGTGAGCGAGACTGTAGAAATGTGTGGCCGCACTATAGACGAACGTCGTCTATTTCAGACTGTCGAACTCAGTGAACGAGAAAGCAGTCGAATCAGATAAGGTGGCTT
>NW_010965122.1:705005-707883 GCF_000463585.1 Tarenaya hassleriana
ATGTGTGGTCGCACTATAGACGAACGTCGTCTATTTCAGACTGTCGAACTCAGTGAACGAGAAAGCAGTCGAATCAGATAAGGTGGCTTGTCTATGCCTTATGTTTGACATATGATATCGTGATACAAAAGAATCATCAACCGGAATCATCACTGGCGTTCGTAAGATCACGAACAAACTCTATTCGAGATAGGTAGTCATAGTGTCTTGCTAGAGACCGCCTATGACTTGTATATCCGTAATAGATATTTCGGGTTATACTTCTATATCGAATGAGTCTACAGGGTCACACACGCAGGGAAGGACAAATGCACGAGAAAACGTCGAGAAACCTGGACAAGAGGTCCGGACCGTTCGGTCCATGAGTGGACCGAACGGACCAGAACATCTAGTCCGAACGGACCAAGTTGTTGGACCGAACGGACTAAAGGATCCAGTCCGAATGGACCAAATTGTTAGACCGAACGGATTACAGGATCCAGTCCGAATGGACCAAATGTTGGACCGAACGGACAGACCAGTCCGAACGAACGGACTGTGTTTTGTGACTGGTCCGAACGAACCAAGTGTCCAGACCGAACGGACTACTTAGCCAGTCCGTTCGGTCTAGGTTTCAGATTTAATTTTAAAATCCGGAATTAGGGTTAATCACTTTAATGAAAGGAGATTAATAACCCTAATAAGTGGTGGTTGACCAAGACAACTTCAAGAGACCTTTTTTGGAGAGTCTAGAGGGTCTAAGAAGTGATCTAAGTCTCGTTTTCTCAAAGCACATCATCGAATAGAAGATTCGAGTCCTAGCAGACAAGTTCCAAAGGTTGGAATCCATCTCGAGGTGTGGATAGGTGTAGAGGGCGAGGTATTCTTCCTCCCTTTCGTGATAAGACGAATTCTTCAATTGATACATACCCCGGATCGATTGAGGTAAGTGTTCTAACGTTTCTACGGTTCGTAGAAGTATGGTTTTAGGGTTTATTAAATTTTTTGTTTTACATCCGCTGCGCAAACCCTAGAATCGATCTCTTAGAAATAGGATTCACTCATGAGATCCCAGGAAACCCAGCAGTGGTATCAGAGCATGGTTGCTCTGTATTGATTTCGTAGAGCCTGGTTGAATCCATGTTTGCTTTTATACTATGCATGAATTGATTGTGAATCTAGAGTAGATTTCGTGTTCTTTGTTGCATAGTGTGCAAGAGGTTTCTGTTTTGAGTTCACAGGCAAAAACCGGGTTGAATTCGGATCTGAATCGGGGCCGAAACGACGAAGAACGTGATCTGATCGCGTTTTTCCGCCTAGACCGAACGGTCTGGTCCTCTGGACCGGACGGTCTAGGGTTTCGTCGTTTCTCTGGACCAGATTATCCAGTCTGAACGGACCAATTGTTGGACCGAACGGACTAGATGATCCAGTCCAAACGGACCAAGTTGTTGGACCGAATAGACTAAGGTGTCTAGACCGAACGAACTACTTAGCCAGTCCGTCCGATCTAGGTCACTGGCCCGAGAGAGACGGACCGAAGGGGCGAGAGTCCGGGCCATTGGTCTAGACCGAACGGTCTAGAAAGTCAGACCGAACGGACTGAAGAGTCAGACCGAACGGACTGACCAGTCCAGACCGAACGAACCGAATTCACGTGGACCGACCGGTCTACGTCCCGGGTGAAACCAAAATTTTTTGGTTCTTCGTTTTGCGATCTGATTTGAGCAATAGTAGCTGAATCCGATCAACTGTGATTCAGAACAACATGATTCAATCTTATGGATGGTTCATAGTGAATGAATGCATGTAACTTAATCGAGATATTAAATATGCTTGATTGAGTGGGAGCTTCGAGATTGTGATTACATAATCGAATGGATGGTCTATTCGGATTATGTTAATCATTGCACAGAAACCGGTTAGATCTAGGAGCTCTATGAGTAAAGCACTTGTCAAGGCCTCGATCTTACGTGTCATGGCCATTCCAAAGCTGGGTGTGCCGTATTACCTTGGTGAGGCAAGATGGAGAAATGGTGGTTCTCATAGCTTGAAAGTAGATGCTTGATCTAAGTGTGGTTTCGAAAATCCCTTATTTATGAGCAATGCAGACCGCAGAGTTTGGACCATGCAGACCGCCCTGTTTGCATAGTCAGACCGCCGGGTCTGACGGAGCTGGCCCAGACTGCATGCGCCGCCTCTTCTTTTTTCTGAGTCATGACCGCAATTTCGGTCTCCCTCCGACGCGTGACTTGAATATGGTTTACCTTAGGTTAAGTCGTCAGGTTTGACTTGAGACTTAATGGTACAGATGAGACGAGTATGCAATGATATTCGATATCATAGTCTCATAAAAAGATCTAAGAACCACATTGGATGTGATTGACATTAGATGTCTACCTAAATAGCATAAGGATAAGTGAAACAATTTATTCTTGTGTGAAATACGGATCTTAGTCCCATATAGAAAATTATTGTAGGGTTAGTTTTCTTTATGGAAATATAGCTTGTGTCTGTATCTATGTTGTCATTGATTGATGATGAACTAGCTGGTAGTAAATCATTGATAGAATCTGCATTTGTTTTCGTTCGTTCTGGTTTTGTCTGTTTTGTATGACATGGCGTCAACCGGTAGCGTACCGAGTTTGACGATGCGATCTATCCTTGAGAAGGATAAATTGACTGGGACGAACTTCTTGGACTGGTATCGTAACTTGAGAATTGTTCTCAAGCACGATAAGAAGTCGTACGTTCTGGAATGGGCTCTACCACCAGAGCACGGCCAATGCCACGAGAGCCGTCAAGGATGCTTGGTTGAAGCATCAGACTGATGATAATGAGATCTCCTGTCTCATGTTGGGAAGCATGGCCCCGAATCTGCAGAGGCAGTTTGAAGGGA
>NW_010965122.1:708209-709230 GCF_000463585.1 Tarenaya hassleriana
CAAGAAGCGGCGGGGCAAAGCCAAAAAGAAGGCGGCAAAGAAGGCAAAAGTTGTCTCTACGTCTAAGCCTAAACCCGATAAGGGTGACTGTCATTACTGCGGAGTGTCTGGACACTGGAAGCGTAATTGTCACCTTTACTTGGAGGATCTGAAGGATAAGAAGCTTGGTGAAGCTTCTGCCTCAGGTATTCATGTTATAGAAGCTAACATCGGTACTACATCTTCGTGGGTATTGGATACCAGAAGTGCCTCACACATTTGTGAAAATGTGCAGGGACTAAGAAGAAGTAGGATGCTAGCTAAGGGAGAAGCGGATCTACGCTCGGAAATGGAGCAAGAGTTGTTGCATTGTGTGTTGGCGTTTATGATTTGCATCTCCCTTCTAGACTTGTTTTAGAACTTAGTAATTGTTACTATGTGCCTACGATTAGCAGAAACATTATTTCTATTTCATGTCTAGATTTAGATGGTTTTCGATTTGTTATTGAGAACTCGAGTTTGATGATTTATTGAGACGATGTTTACTATGGTAATGGTTATCTAGTGAATGGTTTATACGTCTTGAATGGTAATGATCAGCCTTGAACTCCACATCATCTATCTATAACGTGAGTACTAAACGGTTTAAGCCGAACGACTTAAACCATACCTTCCTCTGGCATTGTCGTCTAGGCCATATAAACGAGAAACGCATTCAGAAGCTTCATTCTGAAGGTCTTCTGGATTCATTTGACTTTGAGTCTCTTGAATCTTGGAGTCTTGTTTGATGGGCAAGATGACGAAGCATCCTTTCAAGGGGAAAGGACAGAGAGCGACAGAGTTATTGGATCTGATACATAGTGATGTATGCGGACCAATGAGCTGTCCAGCTAGAGGAGGTTATCTGTATTTCGTTACATTCACTGATGATTTCAGTTGATATGGTTATGTCTATTTGATGAGACATAAGTCTGAAACACTTGAAATGTTCAAGGCTTTCAGAAACGAAGTACAGAACCAGCTTGGCAAGACGATCAAGACA
>NW_010965122.1:709285-710083 GCF_000463585.1 Tarenaya hassleriana
ACTTGGATCCGATTGTGGTGGCGAGTATATGAGCCAAGAGTTCACTGACTATCTGGTTGATTGTGGCATTGTATCACAATTAACTTCTCCTGAAACGCCACAGTGGAACGACGTGTCTGAACGGAAGAACCGAACACTGTTAGACATGGTTCAGTCAATGATGAGTCAGACAGATCTTCCGAAGTCCTTCTGGGGCTATGCCTTAGAGACCGCTGCATACCTCCTAAACAGGAGTCCAATGAAGTCGGCTGAAACGACATCATATGAGATATGGATGGGGAAGCGTCCCGCATTGTCGTTTGGTAGAATTTGGGGTTGCGACGCTTACGTGAAGCGTCAGATGACTGATAAGTTATCCTCCAAGTCTGATAAGTGTTTATTTGTAGGCTACCCTAAGGAAACTAAGGGTTACTACTTCTACATTTCGGCAGAGAACAAGGTGTTCATTGCTAGGAATGCGACTTTTATGGAGCGAGAGTTCGTCTCCAAAAGAGTCAGTGGGAGTGGGATCAAACTTGAAGAAGTTCGAGAGCAACAAGTAGACGCTGAGCCGAGTGAACAAGTTGAAGAAGTTCAATCTGTTTCAATACCGGTTGTGACTCAACCTTCGACGAGTGAACCTCGGAGATCAAGGAGGATTCGCCAAGAGCCTGTGAGATACGGATTTCTCGTGACTGGGAATGAGGAACTCATGTTATTAGAACATGACGAGCCTACCACATACACAGAGGCTATGGCGAGTCCGGATTCCGAGAAATGGCGCGAGGCTATGAAGTCCGAGATGCAATCCATGTCAGA